>NC_138977.1:227715833-227960833 GCF_964341445.2 Mesoplodon mirus | reverse complement strand
GAACAGTGCTAACATCAAATGCACTTCGGCGTACACCAATAATGAAGTAGTAAGGAAAACAGTTGCTTAAAAATATATCCTTTCTATGAACAACAGCTGTGTAATTTCTTTAAAAAACCCCAAATGCAACGCTTTGCTGATTTTCCAAGGGTAGCATGAAGTGCAGGGTCTTGCACCCCATAAGGGGACATAGAAATGTCAGTGGTGAGCTAGAATTCCTATCATAGGTGGGAGCTGACACAGCATCCAGATGCGGGCCTGGCACACACATGGCTACAGCAGATATACCATGTTTTGATTTTTTTGGACAAATATATTTGGTTTCCTCACTTCTCATGTGCATGACTGAAGGTGACTTGATCGGATTCAATTTTTCTTCTTAGGGATGTGATCAAATGAGGGCTTTGCCTTGGTGAATCCAAGGACAGCTGAAGCACGTTGGTCCATAGTGGGTAGTGATGGGAAGAAGTCCACTGTGGTTCCTCAAGTATCTCGACATTAAATTGTTTGTTTGTTTTGTTTTTTTTTTTGCGGTACGCAGGCCTCTCACTGTTGTGGCCTCTCCCGTTGCGGAGCACAGGCTCCGGACGCGCAGGCTCAGCGGCCATGGCTCACGGGCCCAGCTGCTCTGAGGCATGTGGGATCTTCCCGGACCGGGGCACGAACCCGTGTCCCCTGCATCGGCAGGCGGACTCTCAACCACTGCACCACCAGGGAGGCCCTCGACATTAAATTTTAAGGGTGAACATGTCCGGCTTCGATAAGGAATAATTGTAAAGCTCATCACGTGTGGGTGACAAGGGATAGGGTTCCTCCGAAACATGCAGGTCCCTCATAATCTGTTTCTAATGAAAACTCGGGAAATATTTGTACAGGAAGGAGGAAGAAGGTCTTGAGTGAGTGCCAGGAAGAAGCTCTATGAGCCAACAACGCTGGGGTGGTTTTCAGAAAGACCTGAAGTGTAACAAACATGGTCCTGCCCAGCAGCGTCGTGAAGAGGAAGGGATGGGCGACTTCGAAACTGTCTGCAACAACTATAATGCTTTTTTTTTTAATTTTAAAATAATTTTTAGGATGCTAACTAATTTGGTGATGCAGACTGCATTAGAAAAGGGAAGAGATATGGGGACATAATGTATATGTATAACTGATTCACTTTGTTATAAAGGAGAAACTGACACACCATTGTAAAGCAATTATACTCCAATAAAGATGTTAAAAATATAAAAAAGTAAAAAATAAAAAGCAATTCAATCCAAAAAAAAAAAAAAAAAAAACTTAACCCAGTGGGGAATCTTGCTAGGAGGTTCTGGCTGTGGGTTGCTGGCTCCACGAGGTACCAAGCAGAGCTAATGAGGTGGGATGTGGCCCACAGGATTCCATGGAGTGGATATCACCTAGGCTGGGAGTGGAGATGCCCTCCCTGAAGCCCTGAGCATCTTGCCACTCTCTCTGTGCTGTCATTAGCCTGTGAACAGCTGCTGACTTCAGCTCTTTGGGGACTGGTCTGAGAGTTGCTGGAACAGACCACGATGATCCCTGTCTGAGCCATGGCTGCCTGGAATGGTTTGCTCCCAGGCAGTTGTGGAAGACTTTGTGCCTCCTGGGCAAAGGATTTCTTAGAGGCTTGACTGTGAGCCAGAAGGTGGAGCATTCACATACTTGAAATAAATGAATTATGGGTTTGGCTCACATTTGTGGTGGAGAATATTTTATTACTAGATCAGTTCTTATTGAAAATATATGTGTTGGAGGTCTGGTTTGAATTAATCTGCTAATGTGTATGTATGTTGTATGTGTATGTTTTTCCTTTTAGAAATATGGATTGCTGGGGATTGGTAAAAATTTAATATTTTAGTTCTTTGTATCATAAAATTAGTATACTTTGTTGTAATTAGTGTTTTATTCAAGTCTGTCAAACCCATAAATTATTGAGATTTAAAAACAACTGTAGTTTCATGTTTGAAACTAAGCACTGAATTTATATGCATTGGTGTTGCAAACCAACTAGCTTCTAAGTGATGGCATCCTTAGTTTTTCATTTATTTTATTTTATTTTTTTTTGGCCATGCCACGCAGAGCTTGTGGGATCTTAGTCCCCAGACCAGGGGTCAAACCTGGGCCCTCGGCAGTGAAAGCGCGGAGGCCTAACCTCTGGTCTGCCAGGGAATTCCTTATCTTTTCATTTAAATATAAATTGTGAATACTGCCATTTTAGGAAACAAAGTCACTAGTATTTAAATCATTGAATAGTTTTTTGAGGGAGATAAAGTTAAAATGAAGTATTCCACATGAAAGTGTTTGAAAGAAGCAGAAAACTTAGGAAAAGAAATGAGAAAAAAGGATGATGCCAAATAAATCCTGTTGATCAAAGGAAAAAAATCATAAACAAGCAAAATTCTTGGTTTTAACTAGAATGACATAAAAATACCTAAGAAAGATAATGAAATTCTTTCCTAATCATTAGATATTCTTTGTCCACATATCACTTAATGAATAAACAGTATTTCAGTGAATGAATATGTATAGTTCTTTAGTCAACCCCATACCGTTAGGCATTTAGACTCCTTCCACTTTTTGTCTACCATAAAATAATGCTGCAACGAACATCTGTGTAGTTATTATTTGCACATAGTTATTTCCTTAAGACAATTTCCTACAAGTAAAACTTCTGGCTAAAGAGGATAAATGTTTTCAGGTCTTCTGGTGTATTTTATCAAATTGCTTGTCATTTTGTATCTGTCGACATGCCTCATAAGAGGTGAGGAAGTTAACTCTAACTTTTGTACCCGCCCCCCGCTTCACCTACTTTCTGTTGTTTTACATTATGAGATTTTAGAACTAGTTTATTATTAAATTATTCTTATTTTTGAATCTTCAAAACTGCATTTTTTTGGCTAAATATACCTTTACTTCTGTGATGATTTGGTTTCATTGTTTATCCCAGTAGTACCGTTCTAACATAATTCTAAAACTCTTTAGCTCCGTATTTTGATTGATCTTTTAGTCGGCTGGAGAATGTCTTGGAATACATTTTTCTCTAGGTTTTGTAAGTAATGCACTTTCTAATTGCTTGTACATTTGAGAAATTTTCTCTATTGCTTTTATCCAGGTTTTTAAGGAAGGCATTTTATTATTGAGTTCTAAGAGGTTTTTGTATGTTCTGGATATAAATTCTTTATCAAAGTTTTGATTTGCAAATATTTTCTCTCAGTTTTTAGTTTGCCTTTTCATTTTGTCAATGGCATCTTTAGAAGAGCAGACATTTTACATTTTGGTGAAATCTAATCTATCAGCATTTTATTTTATTGTTTGTGAAATTTGTGTCCTATCTATAAAATTTTACCTTCCCCAAGGTTTGAAGAATTTTGTGGTATGATCCATTTTGTGCTAATTTTGTATATGGCATTAAGTAAGAGAGAGGGTCATTTTTACCCATGTGCATATCCATTTGTTCTGGCACCAATTTTTGAAAAGACTATTCTTTTCTCCATTGAATTGTCTTTTCCTCTTTGTTAAAAATAAATTGGCCACATACGTGTGAGTCTATTTCTGTTCTCTCTATTCTGTTTCATTGCACTGTGTGCTTATCCTCATGCCAGAACCCCAGTGACCCCTTTACTGTAAATTTTCAGATAATGTAAGTCCTCTAATTTTTCTTTTTTAAACTTGACTATTCTCGATCTTTTGAATTCTCATATAAATTTTAGAATCAGATTGTCAACTTATACAAAAAAAACCTCCTGGGATGTTGATTGGTAATACACTGAATGTATAGAGTAAGCTGGAAGGAATTGCATTTTTAATAAAAATAAGACTTCCAATTCATGAACATAGTAGATATCTCTCCATTTATTTGGTATTCTTTAATTCCTTAGAGGCAATATATCGTTTTTATTGAACAGGTCTTGCACATATTTTGTTAACTTCTACCTAAATATTTCATGTTTTTGATGCTATTTTGAATGGTATTTTAAATTGTTCATTGCTACTATATATAAATACAGTTGATTTTTGTATATTGACCTTGTATCTTGTGACCTTAATGGGATTTCCTTAGGATTTTCTACTTCTTCTTTTCCAATGTGTGTGATCTCTCACTCTCACACTCCTTTATCCCACACTATCTCTCACCTTATCGCACTGGGTAGGCTCCCCAGTACGACAATGTTTACGATAGCCATCCTTACTTTTTTCCCAGTCTTAGAGGGAAAGTCATCAAATCTTTTGTCATTAAGTATGATGTGAGCTGTAGGGTTTTCATAAATACTCAGTATTGTCTTTCTGCTGAACAAGATTTTAATTTTGCTAATTTACTATTGCTCAAACCATTAACCTTTTTTTTTTTTTTTTTTGGTACGCGGGCCTCTCACTGCTGTGGCCTCTCCCGTTGCGGAGCACAGGCTCCGGATGCACAGACTCAGTGGCCATGGCTCACGGGCCCAGCCACTCCGCGGCATGTGGGATCTTCCCGGACCAGGGCACAAACCCGTGTCCCCTGCATCAGCAGGTGGACTCTCAACCCCTGCGCCACCAGGGAAGCCCTCAACCCATTAACCTTTTCTTCAGTGTATAGTGCTTTCTGTGTCTAAGAAATATTTTCCTGCTGTAAAATCATGAAGCTATTCTTCTATGCTGTTTTCTAGAAGGTTTGTTGCTTCATCTTTCACATTTACATCTAAAAACTACTTGGAAGTGATTTATTTTTTCTGTGTGGTGTGAGATATGAGCTACAGGTCAGGAATTTTTTTTTTTTCCTACAGATATGCAGGTGACAGAGTGTCATCTACTGAATAGGCCATTCTTCCCACTTTTGGTGTCATTGCTGTCATAAAGCCAGTGACCATAAATGAGTCTATTTCTGCACTCTCTGTTCTGGTCCATTGATCTATTGTCTATCCACGTGCTAATACCACACTGTATCAAGTAAGGTAGCTTTATAAAAGTCTTCGTAGCTGGGAGGCTACACCTGCCAGCTCTGTCTTTCTTCTGCAAGACCGTCTTGACTCTCCTTGGCCTTCTGCCTTTCTGTATAAATATTTGAATCAGCTTGTCATTTTCTACACAAAAAGCGTTATGATTTTGATTGCAAATGCATTGAATATATACATCAATTCAGGGATAACTGATAACTTTATAATACTGAATAGTCAAAATTACAGCTCTCCATTTATATAGGTCTTTTAACATTTCTCTCAATAAAGTTTTGTAAATTTTAGTGCAGAAATCTTGTATGTCTTTTGTTAGATTTACTCCTTAACGTTTTTATATTTTCTGATGCTATTTTAAACAGTATCTTTTAAAAGTTTGTTTTCTAATTATTTTCTTAGTATATTGAAATGCATTTGACTTTTCTTAGTTGAAGCATTTGAAATTGCCAATATTCAGCTCTGAAATGGTGATTGCATATGACTCAATCTACTATTTTGGTCTCGCTCAATCCACTATTAATATTAGTATTCTGTTTATAGATTCTTTTTGATTAATTCAGTGCAAAACATGATGTGAAATAATAACATTTTAATTTTTTCCTTTCCAATTCTTATATTTAATTTTTTTCCATTACTACTGCTGTGACTGGGACTTCTAGTACAATGCTGAATAGAAGTAGTGATGGTGTCATCTCTTTTATGATTATAGTTGGAAATTTATCACGATTTCACCGTTAAGTATGATATATGTTATAGGGGATTTTTTTTGACTCATGAGTAATTATTTTATTCTCGAGATATAATCCAGTACTATCATTTTTTATTTTTTGCTAAGGCTGTTCAAGTTGAGCCATTGAGAACTTTGTCAGGTTGGCACCTGTGCCCTTTCAGTATGGCCTATTCCTTACCCCTCAATCCCTTGAGTACTTCCTTTCTGGTATCATATAATGCTTCAGGTTCATCTTGGATTTTCCCTGCCCAAACCCTGGAATTACCTACTTCTCTAAGGAGCCCTGGTTCCCTTTGTTGGAAAATGGTATTTAGACACCAAGATCTGGTTGCTAGGTGTGCTCATTGCTTCTGGAGTGTCACTGCTTAGAGACCATCTTAGTAGATAGAGCTAGGAAATATATGTTTGTATAGTAAACCATGTATATACACATTTACATTTAATTTGTGTCTATTTATCTGTGGCTTAAAAAGTCCTTAAGTCCATACTGATACCTCTGACTCCAACCCAGCACTGCCACATTCATTCTAGTCCTGGTCCTTATCTTATTTGTCACAGTTCTCTTTGATAGTGAGAAACCTGGGTCTCATTATCTATCATTACTTAATTGTTCAACACTGGTTTTCACATAAGTAGTTTCAGAAATTCTAACAGTAACCCTGTGAGAAAGTAATTTATCAACTAGAGTACAGTATTTATGTTTAGTTCTTTTTAGCTTTAGCCTTACAGTATTGGATCAAAGTATTATTTTCCAAAGTTACTTGGGTCAACTCCGTTCTTCCCCCTCCCCTTCAGTGTGTTTGTTTGAGTCTGTTGTAATACAGTTAGATTCATTTGTCACCATTGTCTGCATTCCTGCTTTCTAGGACCTTTTCTACAATCTGGTTGATTGTTATTAAAAAATTACCTATATTAAAATTCACTTTGTGTAGTGCAAAGTTCTATGGGTTTCGACAAATGCTTGGAGTTGTATGTTCACCACCACAGTTGTATCGCCTGTAAAGTTCTGGCTACCCTTTTACAGATAGCTCCTCCCCTCAACTCCAACCCCTGGGGACTACTAAGCAGTTTCTACCTTATACTTTTCTTTTTCTAAAGCATCAAATAGATGGAATCATACAATGTATAGCATTTTGGGTCTGGCTTCTTCATCAAATGCATTTGTTTCATCCCTGTTGTTAAGTGAACCAATAATTCATTCCTTTTTATTGCTTAGTAGTATTCCATTGCATGGATATATCACAACTTATTTATCTATTTACTGGTTGCAGGGCAAAGCAAGGTTACTTTTGGCTAATACATATAAAGCATCAGTAAACATTCATATATAGGGCTTTGAGTGAAATAAATTTTCAGTTCTCTTAAGTATCTACCTAGGAGTGAGATTGCCTAGGTTACATGGTAGGTATACATTTCACTTTATAAGAAACTTCCAAACTGTTTTCCACGTGAGTATACCATTTTGCATTCCCACCAACAATATATAAAAATTCCATTTGCTTTGCATTCTTGTCAACACTTGTCATTGCCAGTTTTTTTTTGTTTTGTTTTTTGTTTTAGATATTCTGATATCTCATTGTGGTTTGAATTTGTATTTCCCTGTTGACTAATGATGTTGAACATCTTATTGATGCTTTTAAAAATTTTCTAACCTTGTATCTTTTTTGGTGAAGTATACAGATCTTTGACTTATTTTTAAACTGAGTTGTTTGTTTTCTTACTGTTGAATTTTGAGCATTCTCAAAATGTTCTGCATACAAGTCCTTTGTCAGATGTGTGATTCACAAATATTATCTCCTGGTCCATGGCTTTTCTTAGTAATGTCTCTTAGTAATGTCTTAGTAATGTCTCTTAGTAATGTCTTAGTAATGTCTTAGTAATGTCTCTCACAGCAGGATTTTTTGGAGGTAAATATTGATAATCTAATTCTATTTTTTAAGTGCAGAAATATAGAGTAATGAGAGTAGCCAAAATAATTTTTAAAAAGAAGAACAAAGTTGGAGGACTTGATTTCAAGACTTATTATAGTTAAAACAATGTGGCATCAGCAAAAAGATAGACACAAAGACAAAATGGAATAGAGAGACTGGAAATAAGGCCACACGAATATAGTCAACTGATTTTTGGCCAAGGAGCAAAAGCAATTCAATAGTGAGCAACCTTTTTTAAAAAATGGCACTGAAAGACATCTACAGATAATCCTGCCAGGATTTTGATTGGCATTGTATTGAACCTACGAGTTAAGTTGGGGAGAACTATATTTGAACATTATTGAGTCTTCCAATCCATGAACATGGCATATCTTTCCATTGACTTGGGTCTTCTTTGATTTTTTTGATTAGTGTTTTGTAGTTTTCAACATACAGAACCTGCAGATATTTTGTTAGATTTATAACTCTTTCATTTGCTATTGTAGATGGTATTTAAAATTTTTTTAAAAATAATTTTTCCAGTTATTCATTAATAGCATGTAGAAATACAATTGATTTTTGTATGTCAAATTAATAAGTTGCTGAACTCATCTATTATTTCTAGCAGCTTTTTTGTAGATTCTTTGTGTTTTTTGTCTTTTTTTTTTTTTTTTACATAGACAATCATGCCATCTCTGAATATAGACAGTTTTTTCCATTTCATCTGGTCCTTTTATTTCTTTTGCTTGCCTTATTGCACTAAGTTTTCCAGGACAGTGTTGAACAAGAGTGGTGAGAGAGAACATCCTTTTCTTGTTCCCTTGGAAGCATTTCATTTTTTTGCCATGTTCTCTGTAGGGTTTGTTTGTTTGTTTTTAGATGCTCAGATGCTCTTTATTAGTTTAAGGAAGTACTCTTTTATAACTAGCTTGCTGAGAGTATTTACCAGGAATATATGTTGCATTTTTTCAAGTGCTTTTTCTGCATCCATTGAGATGACTGTATGCGAATTAATCACATTGCTTGCAGTCTTTTGTCCTGATTAAGCCTTAATCTTAGATGTGCCCCATGTCCGTGGGTCTCAGGAGTGTGGCTTTCTTGATTCTCCTCCCTTTCTGCTGTAATTGTGGCCACACTGTGTGATCCTGTCCCTCCCTCAGGAGTGGGTTTTTTTTCTCATTTATTTCCCTAACTGCAGATTTTTCACCAATGTCACCAGGGCAGCTTATGCCCCTCCCCCAAAGAATTAAAACTGTTCCTAGTGGAAAAAGAAGAGAAAGATCCTGGAGGAGTTTCTTGTCCCTTTGCATTTCTGCTGTGCTCTTGCCCCAGGTTTGCAGCCAGTAGGCATTTTAAAGAGCTTGTTGAGTTCTTTATGTGTGAAGAAAGAGCCTATGAGAAGCTGTGTACACCCTGACACACCATGCAGCCCCCCAGAACTGTCACACTCTTCCACCAGTCTGTGCAAAGACCTTCACCAATCTGTCCCCACAGTGTGGTGGCCCAGGGGGCGGGTTCAGGCTGGCACCTCTTCACTCCCTGCAGACACTCTGCCACCTTAGGTTTTAGCCCAGTACTTGCTCTGTGACCTCTGCTCTCTGACGGGTTCAAAAAACTTGTGGATTTGAAGTTAGTCTGTCTCTTTTTTGTTGAAAGAGTGAGAACAACGTTCCTTCCAGCTCTCTCCAACTCAGGGCAGAAGCTGCAGGTCTCTTTGATTAGAGGTTTTTTTTTTTTTTAATTATGAATTCATGTAAAATTTTGTCAAATACTTTTTCTGCATCTCTTGAAATAATCATATTCTTTTCTTCTTTATTTTGTTTACGTGATGAATAACACACACAGACACACAAAGAAGTATTGTGTGTTTTTTACCACATAAACAAAGTAAAGGAGAAAATAACATGAGATATATATGTATATATGTATGTATTTATAACATATTTATCTAAAATTTTGGAACAATTTTGAAACAGTAACAAACACAGAAAACTTGGAAGTAGAGTACAAAGAACTTGCTTTTTCTAAGCCATTTGAGAGTAAGTTGCTGACATGTTCCTCCATCATTCCTATTTTTAGGGTATATTTCTTTTTTTTTAACATCTTTATTGGAGTATAATTGCTTTACAATGATGTGTTAGTTTCTGCTTTATAATTTAGGGTATATTTCTATAACAAGGACATTCTTCTAAGTAACCATCCAAATCAAGATACCTGCATTGATACATGATACCATCTAATCCTCAAATCCTATTCAAGGTTTCCCAGTTGTTTCAGCAATACCTTTGTAGCAAAGATTCCTTTCAGAATCACATGCGGCATTTACTTGCCTGTCTCTTTATCTCCTTTGGTCTAGAACAGTCCGTGGTCTTTCCTGGACTACATGACTTTGATACTTTTGAAGAGTACAGGCCATTTGTTTTGTGGAGTGTCCTCCAATCTGGATTTGTCTGTTTTCTTACAATTAGATTGAGGTTCTGTCCTTCACACGAGTACTGCTGCGATCTTGTGTTCCATCAGGCAACACATAATTCCAATTTGTTTCATAATTAATGATGTTTACTCTGACTACTTGATTAAGGTGGTGTCTGCCAGGTTTCTCCACTGTAAACTTACTAACTTCTCCTTTGTAATTAACAAGCATTTTTTGTGGGGAGGTACTTTGGAACTATGTATATCTTGTTCTTCATCGAGTTTTACATGAATTCCTTAATTAGTTTCTGAAAGGACTCATGGTTTTCTACTACTCTCAATGGACCATAATCTGTTATCATCATTATTCACGTCAGTGCTCAAATTGTACCCAGTCTACCCAGTGAGAGCTCATTTACTCTGGCTTGGGTGTCCGTTGGCATGCCCCCCTCTTCTCTGAGCACTTTCTTGCCTTCTGGCATAGTGGTTTCAGGCTCACTGTGTGCTTTTCCTGCTCAAGACCTGGAGTAAGCCGCTTTTCCAGGGACTTCTGGTTTCTTTTAGTGGCAAGTGGTATTTAGAAGCTCAGGTCTGTGGCTTGGTGTGCTCACTGCTGTCGGTGTGTTGCTGCTCCCAGGTCCTCTCAGGCAGAGCTAGGTGACAAATGTATATTGGAGATACATATGTATGTGTATACACGCGTGTATGATGTGTGTGTATGCACACACAAGTATATGTAGATACATTCCTTTGCGTTTATATTTATTTTAATCCATCTACCTATCCATCTATCCTTTATCATCTATATATCTAGTATCTATTGAGAACCACTGGTTCACACCAATTCATCCCATTCCAGTCCAGCATCACAGTGTTTTGTTTTCTCCACTTCCATATTTGTAACTCTCTTCTCCAACCCTGTGAGAACCCTTGTTTTTGTTACCCTTAATATGATTCTTCATTTGGTCAATAGGATATAATTGATCTCCCATCTCTGTCACCACTCCCTCCCCTGCATGGAGGCACCCCTTGCCCTGCCTACACTCCAGGCTGGCCCTCTGTGCAGATCCTCCTCTGACACCCCTGTCTAGCCCACTGCAGGACCCCCTGGCTTCCTCCATAGGTGCCCTCCCTGCTCCACCTAATACCTGTAGGACAGAATTGGTCAGGACGGGAGAGGGGAAGCAGAAGCAGAAACATATCTATTGACTTTAAATCCATGCATTCCTTGAATAAGCCCAAGTTAGACTTCATGCATTTTCCTTTTGGCATTTTACTGGATTATTTGTGCTAATATTTTGTTTAGTATTTTTGTGTCGATGTTCATGGGAACAGTTGGCCAGTAGTTTTTGTTTCTTATGATGTCTTTGTCAGGTTTTGGTATCAAGGTCAAAGTGGTCTTATAGGATGAGTTGGGAAGTGTTTCCTCTTTTCCAGCCTCCGGAAAAACATCTCTAAGATTGGTGCCATTATACTCCAAAATATTAAGAAGAATTCATTAATGAAACCATCTGGGCCTGGAGATTTTTCAGGGGGGGAATTTAAATTAAAAATTAAAAGTGTTTAAATAAATGTAGGACTATTCACATTTCTGTTTCTTTTTTAAAAATCAGTTTCTAAATTGTGTTTTTTAAAGGAATTTTTCTATTTCATAATTTCCAAAGTGATCTCCATAAAATTATTTATAATATCCTCTCATTCTCTTTTTAACATCGGTAGACTGGGTGGTGATGTTCCATTTTTAATTCTTCATTTTGATAATTGGGCTTCTCTCTCTCTCTCTCTCTCTTTTTTTTCTAACGCAATTCTTTTAAAGAGTTTCAGTGTACTTAGATTTTAAAAGAACCATTTTGGCTTTGATTTTTCTTTCCTGTCCATTTGTTTTACATTTTATTTTATTGAAGTATAGTGGGTTTACAATACTATATTAGTTTCAGGTGTACAGCATAGTGATTCAGTATTTTTTATAGATTATACTCCATTAAAAGTTATTTCAAAATAATGGCCATAATTCCCTGTGCTGTATAATATATCCTTTTACTTATCCATTTTATACATAGTGGTTTGTATCTCTTAATTCCCTACCTGTATCTTGTTCCTCCCCATTTCTCTCTCCCCAGTGGTAAACAGTAGTTTGTTTTCCCCAGTGGTAACTGTGAGTCTGTTTCTGTTTTGTTATATACATTTGTTTGTTTTATTTTTTAGATTCCACATATAAGTGATATCATACAGTTTTTGTCTTTCTCTCTCTGACTTACTTCACTAAGTATAATTCTGTCTAGGTCCATCCATGTTGTTGCAAATGGCAGAATTTCATTCTTTTTCATGCCTGAGTAATATTCTACTATAGATTTATATAGTGGAAAATATATATATGACATATTCCTTATCCATTCATCTGTTTGCTGGACACTTGGGTTGTTTTCATATCTTGGCTATTGTAAATAAAACTGCTATGAACATTGGGACGCATGTATCTTTTTGAATTAGTGTTTTCATTTTTGGGGGGTATATACCCAGGAGTGGAATGGCTGGATCATATGGTAGTTCTATTTTTAGTTTTTCTGAGGAAACTTCATACTGTTTTTCATAGTGATTCCACCAATTTACATTCCCACCAACAATGCACAAGAGTTCCCTTTCCTTCACATCTACTCCAACATTTGCCATTTGCAGACTTTTTGATGATAGTCATTCTGATAGGTATGAGGTGATATTTCATTGTTGTTTTGATTCACATATCTCTAATAATAAGCAATGTTGAGCATCTTTTCACATGCCTGTTAGCCATTGGTATGTCTTGTTTGGAAAAATGTCTATTCAGGTCTTCTGCCCATTTTTTCAGATTGGGTTGTTTGTTTTTGTGATATTGAGTTGTATGAGCTGTTTATATATTTTTGGACATTAACCCCTTATCTTTCATATCACTTGCAAATATTTTCTCCCGTTCAGTAAGCTGGGATGTGTGCCGAGGCTGTCACAGGAAGCCTCTCTCTGCCCTGCCTTGGGGGCAAGTGAGGATGCTTGCTCCTCACAGGTGGAGTTCAGGCTGCCCACAGCCCTCCTGTTAGCCTCGTGGTCCTCCAAACTGTCCACAGGGCTCATCTCTCCCTTCTAGGACTCCAGGACAGGGATGCCCAGTCTGTGTCTGTCACTGCTCACTCAGTTCTCTGCCTGTGTAATTTCCCTCTTCCTCTAATCCCCTCCCAGAGGCACAGGTCCCGACCTGGTCACTTTTCTTCCCTTCCTACCAGATTACCTGTGGATCTTTCTTACAGCCTTGATTGTACAGGAGTCTTTCTGCCAGTTTCCAGTGAGAATTGTTCCACATGTAGATGTATTTTTAATGTGTTTGTGGGGTGAGGTGAGTTCCACATCCTCCTACTCCACCACCTTGATTGATGTATCCATTTGTTTTACATTTTAAAGCATTTTTCTTAATTTCTTTTATTTTACTTGGGTTTAATTTACTCTTCTTTTTCTAACTTTCTAAACTAGATAATTCAGTCTTGGATTTTAAGGCTTTTTTATTTCCTTATATAAGCATTTAAGGCTATTAGTTTCCTTGTAAGCATGCCTTTAGCTGCATCCCATAAATTGTGTTTTACTGCATTTTTGTTATCCTTTAATAAAAATATTTTATAATTTCCATTATAATTTGTTTTTTGATCCATTGGTTATTTAGAAGTGTATTGCTGAATTTCCAAATACTTGAGGACTTTTTGGTTATATTTTTGTTATTTATTTCTAGTTTGCTTTTTTCTATAGTCAGATAAATCTTTCAGAGTAGGATAGAGTATGAAATCATTCATACTCTGAATGATTTCAATCCTTGTAACTTCGTTGAGATTTGCTTTATTTTCCAGGATATGACCAATCACTGTGTTGCTTATATTTGACTATTTTGGAATTTTAGTTGTGAATGTTGGCTCTTTATTCTCTTGTCTTTATAACTATAGTTTTCTCTGTCACCCATTTGTCTGTCTTCATCCTTTTCCTCTATTTCTTGTGGAGCTTCTCCAATTTATCCACCATGATATTTTTCAAATTTTATACACATTCTGTGTGATTTTTACAGCCTCTAAAGCACCTTTAAATTGAGCTGTTGAATTTTTATTATTTTATTCTCATATCTAGCTCCTTTTTCATTTTCCCATGCTTCCCCCTTTCCTAGCCTGTTGTCTTATCTTGTATATGCCTGTAAAGAATATGAGTGATTTTATTCTAGTTTTTCTAAGTTTTCACATACCCTGTTCTGCACTCAGTCAAAGAAATAACAATCCTTTTGTGGTTTCTAGATATTTAAAAAATAGAGTACATATGAAAGTGCTAAAGATAGAAAAGCACTGTTAGTTGTTTTTTTTTTTTTTTTTTGCGATATGCAGGCCTCTCACTGTTGTGGCCTCTCCCGTTGCGGAGCACAGGCTCCGGATGCACAGGCTCAGCAGCCATGGCTCACGGGCCCAGCCGCTCTGTGGCATGTGGGATCTTCCCAGACTGGGGCTAGAACCCGCGTCCCCCGCATTGGTAGGTGGACTCTCAACCACTGTGCCACCAGGGAAGCCCAGCACTGTTAGTTTTAATGTGATGTTATTAGTAATAATGGTGCTCTGCTGCAAATACTAATTCTTGAACACCTGCAGAATCATGGGAAGCTAGCAAAAACTCTAAAACTACAGTTGATAAATTGCTTGAAATTTTCTCAGAGGCACAAGTATGTCCTACAATAGTACAGATTTTTATACATATTTGGTATTTCAAGAGAGAAACAGAGGGGACTTGAAAACTTCAGGCTTAAAAATCTAGGTCTTGCTTCCCGGAGTTCAGCGAAGTGGAGTGCTAGGTCACTGGGTAAAGCAGAGGTCTGCACTCCCTCTGAAGGGAGCCTCACTTCTTCCTTTTGTTATTGTCTTTTCATGGAAAAGTGACTGGCAGTTGCACAGTTAATTAACACGGGCCAGCAAGACTTCATCATTTTCTGATGGTAAATGCACACTTACACTCTTAGACTGGCTGGGATATCAGGAATGCTTACACCTAGAGATAAATGAGTGATTTAAGCAGGAAAGGCGTTGATCTCACAGCTATGAGGTGTTTGAAGTAGGGGCTCTATCTTTGCTCGTTTAGCCCAGTGCCACCAGGAAATCCTAATTGTTCTTTCTTTTTGCCCCACACTCTCAGTGCCCTCCTGACTTAGTGACCTGTGGTTGTTGAGTGGCTGTCAGAGGTTCTGGAATCACTTTTGCTTCCAAGGTGGGAAGAACTGGGCTGGGGCTATCCCAGCAACTACCTGCTTCTCTTCTCTGAAAACAGAATCTTCCTCGGTGCCCCTCTCCCCGTCCCTGGCAGCAGACTTCCTCTACAACTCCTGGCCCGTGGGTCTCGAAGACCCCTGCCTGATTGCAAGGGGAGGCTAGTTGTTGGTTGATAGCTGTTCGTTAGGGAACACCATTAGTGGTGGTAAGTTCCTGCTTTCCATGTCTGGTTGCGACACTTGCTTGTTTGGGTGATTAGTAGGACACATCTGGTTCATTGTGTTATCGAGTGAAAAGTGGAAGATCTGACCTCCAAGGGGAAACTGCCTTCTTGAAAAGGCGCGCACGGCCGTGCCGATAGCGGGTCTTCTGCTGCAGATGCTGGGCGTGGACCCCGCCCTCCGTGCCTGCTTCCCAGCCTGCTGCTCTGCATCCTCCATGACAGCTCCCAAGAGGGGGTGCTGGCCAGGCTCTATGCTCTTAACCACTGCTCCACGCTGCCTCGAAGGTGAAGCGGAGAGGTGGGGGAAGAAAGACTTGAGGCTGTGCCGCCTGCAGCCCCTAACTTCACATGAGAGGTGGTGCCCCTCCAGACTGAGCAGGAATCAAAGGTCCTGGAGTCTCATGATTTCAACCCTGGCTGGACATTGCAGGAGACCCTTTCAACATACAGCAATGAAAATTTTTGATTGTTTTCCTCTTATTTCGATGAGTTACATAAAACTCTCCCTTTTAACTGTATTTTCTCCCCAGATTTTCTCATAAAAAATAATATCATGTCCATTGTCCTGATTACAAAGAAAATTAGGTTGTAAATAAATAAATAAGAGCCGTTGTCATATTGTGTGCAATTGTCTGATGACCCTTTTCATTATATGATCTAAAACTCTCCTTTCTAAGGCTGTTTGGTTTTATGTTTTCTCAATTACTTTCTATTTAAATAAAATCATGTGAATTATCAAGGTCACAAGCCAGGGTAGGTGTTGAATAAGTAAAGAAGAATCCTTGTCACATCATGAGCAGTTGTCTGGTTGTCTCCCTCCCTCTGCCTGGGGAGAAGGATAGAGCTGGAGAGCTGCCATTTCTTATATACGTCTGGGTCCCCAACATGGAACCTGAGCCTCACACAGTAAATATGTCCAGGCAGTTCTGTGGCGAGGACGTTTGATCAGGCTTTGCAATACCTCAGGCATTGCATTGTTCCTGCATCCATCCCAGCTTCCCAGAAGGAGGGAAGGCTGGAAAGGAATATGACTGGCAAATTTGCCTTCTTTGCTTAAACAAGAAACAACATGAAGACAAACTTTCTTCATGCTTGGAGTGAAATGCTCGGGCTCAGCTTGGTGCTTCACTGGACGTTCTCAAACAGGGCCCTATGGCATTTTTGAGTTTGGGAATTAGCAGGAGAAATTGGATAAATAAGGATTGGGCTGCGCCTTTTACTTCCAAAAGCGCCCAGTAAAATCAATGGCATTGTCACTAAGAAAGATTCTGGAAGAAGAGCTCCTTTTGAGGATGTAGCCTTCTGTTGATTCCCAACTGTCCACTTACAGTCATGGCTGAGTGCTACACTTGAAGCTTTATTGCTTGGCCAGTGACCAGTGATTGTTATGATATATAAAGGGAAGAGTGAAATGTGATGTCTCACAGAATGAATGGACTGTGATGCCCCAGGGTAGCCCTGGTTAAGATGGGAGCCCTTTGGCTTTCTCAGGCTCACCCCCTGGTTGCCTGTTTGGACTTCTGTCTCTCTAGTGCCTTTCTCTCAACGTGTTGTTCAAATGGAGATTTAACCGATTAATTCCCTTAAACACTTACATGCTTTAAAATATAGCATTTTTTCCAGTGTTACTTATTTTATTTTATTTTTTTCTTCTTCTTCTTTTTTTTTTTTTCGGTACGTTGGCCTCTCACTGTTGTGGCCTCTCCTGTTGCGGAGCACAGGCTCCGGATGCACAGGCTCAGCGGCCATGGCTCATGGGCCCAGTTGCTCCGTGGCATGTGGGATCCTCCCGGACCGGGACACGAACCCGTGTCCCCTGCATCAGCAGGTGGACTCTCAACCACTGCGCCACCAGGGAAGCCCTGCCAGTGTTATTTATTTTAATGGAGGATAGAAAGTTCTCACATTTCTTAACATTCAAAGGAGTGACTATCAAATGGTGGAATCTCAGGTTGATGGAGTAGAGATTTGGGGGTCATTATTCAATTCCAAACACACAGATGTCTAATTCAATCAGGAACCTTCCTTGGGGAAAAAAAAAAAAAAAGCTCATGCCACTTTAGGAATGTGCTTTAGGAACGACTTACATGTGATTTGCTTATTCATTCATGTTTCTACATGAAACATGAATGTGCTTATCATGTAAATGGTTCCTCCTTCAGGAGTTGCCACCAGGGCCCTGGGCTTCTGCAGTGTTTGCAACAGTGGGAATGTCATTTCTGGTGGTGGTTTTAGCTTATGTGTGGAATAGGAGTGGAACTCTCGTTGTCAGAAAATAAGACATCTCACTTCTATATATGTGATACATATTTCAGTCCAACTAGATCCCACAAAGGGAAGGAATCACACTTTTCTTTTCTTCTGTGTATTCCTCAGGGCCAAGTACAGGGCTTGGCACAGAGAAGATGATAAACCTGTGTACTCCACCCCTAGACATTATAATTAACATTTATTCTCTTGGTATTTCTCTTTTTCCCTTGTCTTTTTTTTTTTTTTTTTTGGCTGCACTGCACAGCTTGTGGGATTTTCGTTCCCCGAACCAGGGAAGGAAACCTGTGCACCCTGCAGTGGAAGCACGGAGTCCTAACCGCTGGACTGCCAGGGGATTCCCTCCCCTGGTCTTATTATTAAAGGGATGACTCTGGTTGTATTGTCTCCCTTCCTTCCTTCCTTCCTTCCTTCCTTCCTTCCTTCCTTCCACTCACTCATTCATTCACTTCTTTAATGTATTTGTTACCACGTGATCCTGGGGCCAGTTCCCAGGTTTACTTCCTACTAATTGTGCGCTCGTTGGTAAAATAGCTGATAAGAACAGCGGCTACTTTTTAAGCGATAATTATGTACAAGACAGTGAGGTAAATGCTAAGCTTGGTTTTTCGATCTTTCAGGCTGTGAGGATAAAGTGAGATACATAAAGTGCTCAGCACAGAGCTTAGAGCACAGGGAGTGTTTAATAAAAAAAAGCAGTTATCAACTTTCACCAAAATCTGAGGGTCTTCTCTGTGCCCAGTACTGTACCCGTATCGCCACCAGGCAGAACTGTCAGTGGGTGTTTTTGATTGAGTTGGCCTGGATCTGGTTCACGGGACCGAGAGAATTAATCCATTGCTGTCAGGGTACTACTGAAATATTCTTCAGACATGTGTTAAGAAGCTTCTTAGCACCAGGTAGTTTCCCCAAGTTGTTGCCAGGGAGTTATAATTTTTCCCCTCTCTTTTTGAAATGAGAAATATACCTGAACTTAATATTTGGCTGTGAGATTGGAGGGATTTCCAAGGTGTAGAGAAATTGGTGTGTCTATAACACGATACTTTTGCCTCCTTGGGTAGGTTTATTCCTAGGTATTTTTTATTTTTAGTATTAGATATTTGTATCTTTATTTATTTTTTAACAACTTTATTGGAGTACAATTGCTTTACAATGGTGTGTCAGTTTCTGCTGTATAACAAAGTGAATCAGCTATACATATACATATGTCCCCATATCCCCTCCCTCTTGCGTCTCCCTCTCTCCCACCCTCCCTATCCCACCCCTCTAGGTGGTCACAAAGCATCGAGCTGATCTCCCTGTGCTATGTGGCTGCTTCCCACTAGCTATCTATTTTACATTTGGTAGTGTATATATGTCCATGCCAATCTCTCACTTCATCCCAGCTTACCCTTCCCCATCCCCATGTCCTCAAGTCCATTCTCTATGTCTGCATCTTTATTCCTGTCCTGCCCCTAGGTTCTTTAGAACCACTTTTTCTGATTCCATATGTATGTGTTAGCATACGATATTTGTTTTTCTCTTTGTGACTTACTTCACTCTCTATGACAGTCTCTAGGTCCATCCACCTCACTACAAATAACTCAATTTCATTTCTTTTTATGGCTGAGTAATATTCCATTGTATATATGTGCCACATCTTCTTTACCCATTCATTGGTCAATGGACACTTAGGTTGCTTCCATGTCCTGGCTATTGTAAATAGAGCTGCAGTGAACACTGTGGTACATGACTCTTTTTGAATTATGGTTTTCTCAGGGTATATGCCCAGGAGTGGGATTGCTGGGTCGTATGGTAGTTCTATTTTTAGTTTTTTAAGGAACTTCCATACTGTTCTCCATAGTGGCTGTATCAATCTACATTCCCACCAACAGTGCAGGAGGGTTCCCTTTTCTTCACACCCTCTCCAGCATTTATTGTTTGTAGAGTTTTTGATGATGGCCATTCTGACTGGTGTGAGATGATATCTCATTGTAGTTTTGATTTGCATTTCTCTAATGATTAGTGATGTTGAGCATCCTTTCATGTGTTTGTTGGCAATCTGTATATCTTCGTGGGAGAAATATCTATTTAGGTCTTCTGCCCATTTTTGGATTAGGTTGTTTGTTTTTTTGATATTGATCTGCATGAGCTGCTTGTATATTTTGGAGATTAATCCTTTGTCAGTTGCTCTGTTTGCAAATATTTTCTCCCATTCTGAGGGTAGTCTTTTCATCTTGTTTATGGGTTCCTTTGCTGTGCAAAAGCTTTTAAGTTTCATTAGGTCCGATTTGTTTATTTTTTATTTTATTTCCATTACTCTAGGAGGTGGGTCAAAAAGGATGTTGCTGTGATTTATGTCATAGAGTGTTCTGCCTATGTTTTCCTCTAAGAGTTTTATAGTGTCTGGCCTTACATTTAGGTCTTTAATACACGGGGGGGATGGGGAAGCTGGGACAAAGTGAGAGAGTGGCATGGACATATATACACTACCAAATGTAAAATGGATGGCTAGTGGGAACCTGCTGCATAGCACAGGGAGATCAGCTCAGTGCTTTGTGATGACATAGAGGGGTGGGATAGAGAGGGTGGGAGGGAGGCTCAAGAGGGAGGGGATATGGGGATATATGTATACATATAGCTGATTCACTTTGTTGTACTGCAGAAACTAACACAACATTGTAAAGCAATTATACTCCAATACAGATACATAAAGATAAGAAACTACCAAAAAAAAACCCCAAAAATGATACTTTCTTAATTTTATATGAGATGAAAGAAACATTTGAAATCCCTGAATAAGTGCCATTTTGAGACAGTTGAAGACAAATGCCCATACTTAACTCTCACGTTTAAGGTTTTTCTGATGGTAATCCTTGTTTTTCTAAATGCTTGTTACTAATGATTTCTTGTTGTGTGAAATCAGAGTTGAACCTTTTTCTGATCCTTTTTCAAAATCACAATAAAAAATAAGTAAATAGGACAGAAAATTCTAAGATGTCTGTGAAATAAAGGGCGACTAGCTCAGGGATGCCCAGAATTTTTTTTAATTTTTTAAAATTTTTTATCATCGTCATTATCTTCAAAACACCTGATTGCTTTGGTCTTTAGATTCCAAAAGGTCTGGCATGCTTCTGAGTCATGTGGCTGTATCGTGATCCTTCTGTAAACTCATGCGGTCTTAAGTCTGATTTATGTCAATCATCCATCCATGATTTGACTCTGCAGCAACAGTTCTGCCAAGTGCCTCATAGAAGCAGAATGATTACGAACATGGCCACTGGAGCTGGACCGTCCAGGTGGCTTGCTAGCTGGGTGCCTTTAGGAAGTTT
Source organism: Mesoplodon mirus (assembly GCF_964341445.2). NCBI lineage: Eukaryota > Metazoa > Chordata > Mammalia > Artiodactyla > Ziphiidae > Mesoplodon > Mesoplodon mirus. Next base: position 227,939,793 of record NC_138977.1, on the reverse strand, counting down.
GCATGATCTCTATGTGTTTAATTTTTCTCATCTGTAAAATGGGGTCATAAAAGGGTCCTCACCTCATATGGCTTTATAAAAATTAAATACATTAATGTTTGTAAAGAACCTAGAACAATGCTTGAGAAACACCATGTGCTGTGTCCAGCCTTCATCTGAACACCTCCATCTGCAAACTCCTGCTCTCTTGAAAGGAAATCTTGGATGCTAGAAATTTCTCTTTGGTACTCAACAGAAGGGTCTTTGCTTTTATTTCTCCTCATTTCTCCTGGTTCTACTCTATGAGGCCACAGATCAAATTTAGTTGGTCTTCTCCATGCCAACCTTTTGTTCATATAAAGATGAAACAAGTATGAAGATAGGAAACTTCCCTTTAAGCACATGGATCACATTCTCAGGTGCCTTCCACTTGTGCCCGTCTTAATGGGTGGTGCTGGTTGCAACATGGTCCTGGAGATGCAATCTGATGGGGGTAGCACAGAGCGGTGCCATCCCCACCCTCATCCTGACCTATGGCTTTCTTTAGGGTAGCTTTACAGCACATTAGCTTTGCAGCACTACAGTTTTTTTTTTTTCTCCACCAGACTTTCCATTTTTTCATTTTATCATAGGTCTCATGGGGTGCTCTTTTTCTAGAATGAGAAGCACTGTGAACAGTTAGAACAAAGCAAATATTTCACCATCATATATTTTAAAGATTATTTTTACCATCATCATCTGTGAGATGATTTCTTACTGAATCCCTGAGAGTCATCACCAAATTTTCCTTTTGTCCTCCATTTTCCACTCTCAAATATTACACACTGATAAAAACATTAAAATTAAAAAAAATTGAACTATAGTTGATTTACAGTATTGTGCTGGTTTTAGGTGTACAGCAGAGTGATTCAGTTATATATATAGGTATGTATTCTTTTTCAGATTCTTTTCCATTATATGTATTATAAGATATTGAGTATAGTTCCCTGCATTGTACAGTAGGTCCGTGTTGGTTATCTATTTTATGTATAATAGTTTGTATTTGTTAATCCCATACTCCTAATTTATCCCTTCCCCCTTCCCTTTTGATAACCATAAATTTGTTTTCTATGTCGAAAACAAGAATTATGAGACAGTAGTTTAAATTGCATGAGTTCACTTCTCTTAAATTCTTGACCAGTTATCTACCTATACATGTATTCATAATTATGTATGTATATGTACAATTAACTACAGTTATTAGTTATATACTTATTCCATAATTCTATGTCTACAACTATCCGTGAAATAAAGCACAAATTACATTACTTACTTTGAGTTAAGGTTCAGTTCAGCTTGTCTGTCCTAAGTAGATTTGCAAAGTTGTGGATTATAAGGAGTTAAGACCCTGAGCTGAAAAGAATTTGCTTAAGGACGGGGACCGGGCAATGTGGTCTATCCACCTCGTCATTAAGGCCTGCCTGCCCTGGCATTCTAGAATGTCGTGGATCCATTCCTCCGGTTCCATGTTACTGCTTTCATCGTAGTTAGGGTCCTCATTCCTTCCTTCTTAATAACTGTCAGCTCACATGCCACCTCCTTCATGCAACTGTCGCTTGTGGTCCAGATGGGATTAATCTCTCTTGGCTTTTTGTATTTCTTTAGTATTTTGTTTCTCTATTGTATTAGATTTCTTTTTCTGCTTTGTTATAGTTATTACCATCTGTTCACCCCAGTTGGGTGGTAAGATCCTTGGAGATGGGAACAAAGTCCCCTTGTTCTGTCTGTATCCCCTCCCGGCTCCTGGCACAATGACTGCTCAGTGAGGGAACAGCTGAAGGGACTCCAGGCAGCCCCAGGTCCAGCCCTGCCTTTGGGTATCAGGGGTGCGATTCATCGTTGAGCCACCTGAGCTGCTCTGAGAAGCTGAGTGACCTGCCCATTGCAGGGTTAACAAGCAGGAGGACCGTGGGCACGTTTAGAGTAAAACCTCATTTATCTTCTATTTGCACAATTGAAGCTAATTTTCAATTATCAAGTCTCTGTGGCTCCCAGATGTTAGAGCTGCCGCCATGTAGACCTACTGCTTGTGCATCTGGTAAAAACAATGATGTGTACTTGGTGTTGGACTTCTCATCTATAACAACTCACTGGGACACAACAGCATGATCACTGGGGACCCGACGTGAACGACAGCAGCTTTGGGAATGTTGTCGCCGGTGGTGGGTGAAGATACCTGGGGTCTTGCTGATGATTAACTTGTGTTTGACACACTTGAAAAATAAGAGCTCCCAAGTTGTACTCCCTTCAACCACCGAGGCTGTAATTCCATCATTTCAGGCCTCTTCTCGGCAAGGATATTCTTGGTATGTCACTCTTAGTCACTCAGACTCTCTCATTAGTGCATGATTGCCATCAGGCCTTCTGGGAGGACCCATTGCCTTGTCTGCCATGCTCTTTTCTTTATTCTGATGGCTTTGATCATGGCACATGTCACCTGTCCAGGAATGTGCAGACATTCTGATAGTTCAGACCATATCATGTACTGCTGGGCAAGGGCCATGTAGACCCCAAAGGCCCAGCTGTGTGCGTAGTTCTCTTTTCTGGGATGAGCTTTCTGGGATGAGTGGTAGATCTGGAAATTGCAGTAATGACTCATCTTGGTGAAGTCCGTTTTGGCTCCAGCCCTCTTTGCTTTGGCCATGTTATCTGTAGTTTTAGAACTCCCACTAAAGGAGCAGAATTATCTAAATTTCCATTTGACATTTTCCTTTACAATTGTTTTGACATCTCCATTTATAAATTTCTTTTCTTGTTAAAGCTAGATTGGAAAAGTGGATTTCTAGACAAGTCTTGCCTGGCTTGAAGCCTGAGGGTGGGTGCTCAGCTTGTTTAATTGGGGAGCATCTAATCCAGTTATCATCCATCAGTAAGGACAACCCAATGTTTTCTGTATTCCAGAGGGCTCTCTCCCAGGCTCCAGTGTCCTTCTCTGCTGATTTCTCAGGGAGACCAGGTTAGGTCATATGCCTGAGTTCCACATGGTCCTAAACTCCTCTCTACCCTCAAGACTCAGGGAAAACTTCTGTTTGTGTGATGAGCGCTCACTTACAGGGCAGGTCAGAAACACCCACATGTCTACATGGGGCACAAGGCGAGGGCTCTGTTTACATACCAGAGACAGAAAAAAATCAATGTACTTCTGTCCAGGTCACAGAGACCTTGATTCCAATGACCAACTAGTAACAACTTTATCTCCTGGCTTAATTTTCTTCCAGTGAGTCAATTACATTTAAGACTTGCTGATACCACCTGGGCGACTGGTTTACTCTTTGTATTGTGTAGCTTGGAGCCTGTTTTGCTTCATTTTAAGTGTGTTCTCCTCTGCTATGATAGGATAATTGTATTCTCCTAAAAAACTGTTTTTACAAAAATTTACATTACAGGGATAAATATTTCGGCTTACAGTAACAAAATTCTATTTCCTGCAGGAATTTTAACAATAAAATTGATTCCTATTGCTGTAAGTATATTTAGACAAAACAAAGGTAAAAGCAGGCTTAATTTTTTCAGTCTTAACATGTGAAAGTCTCCCATTTTCCTCTATCAGCTTACAAATTTGCTTGCAGCTAGCACGGTCTGGAGCCATTTCTTAATGATTCTTTAAAGCCCTGAGTTACTCAGAAGAAACAATTGTGTGCTCTTGTGCCTCCAGAGGTTTTTGTTGGCTGCCTGCTGATCACTTCTTTTCAGGTAATAATACATTATGTCCCTAATTAATAATATTGAGTCTGCCTGCTCCCTGACTTCAGACTATAATACAAAGGTACAGTAATCGAAACAGCATGGTACTGGCACCAAAACAGACACATAGATCAATGGAACAGAATAGAGAGCCCAGAAATAAACCCACTCACCTATGATTAATTAGTCTAACAAAGGAGGCAAGAATGTACAATAGGGAAAAGACAGTCTCTTCAATAAGTGGTGCTGGGAAAACTGGACAGCTACATGTAAAACAATGAGATTAGAACTTTTCCTCACACCATATACAAACAAACAAATGGATTAAACAAATGGATTAAAGACTTAAATTTAAGATCTGAAACTGTAAAACTCCTAGAAGAGAACATAGGCAGAACATCTTTGACATAAATTGTAGCAATATTTTATGGATCTGTCTCCAAAATAAGTAAAATAAATAAAAGCAAAAATAAACAAATGAGACATAATTAAATTTGAAACTTTTGCACAGCAATGGAAACCATTAACAATAACAAAAAAGACAAGCCACTGAGTGGGGAGAACATACTTGCAAATGATATGACAGATAAGGGGTTAATAACCAAAATATATAAAGAGCTGATACAACTCAACATCAAGCAAACAAAAAACCAAAACAAACAAACAAACAAACAAAAAACCCCAAACAACCCAATCAAAAAAATGGGCAGAAGACCTGAATAGACATTTTTCCAAACAAGACATATAGATGGCTAACAGGGATGTGAAAAGATGATCAACACTGCTTATTATTAGAGAATGCAAATCAAAATCACAATGAGATATCACCTCACACCTATCAGAGTGGCTAATCAAAAAGTCTACAAGTAACAAATGTTGGAGAGAATATGGAGAAAAGGGAAAGGGAACCCTTGCACACTGTTGTTGGAAATGTAAATTGGTGCAGCCACTGTGGAAAACCTCTATACAGAAGTTCCTTAAAAAACCTAAAATAGAACTACCATATGATCCAGCAATCCCACTGCTGGAAATATATCTGAAGAAAGTGAAAACACTAATTCAAAAAGATACATTCACCCCAATGTTCATAGCAGCTTTATTTACAATAGCCAAGATATGGAAGCAACCCAAGTGTCCAGCAAAAGATCAATGGATAAAGAAGATGTAGCATATATATATATATATATATATATATATATATATATATATATACACACACACACACACACAGGAATATTGCTCAGCCATAAAAAAGAATGAAATTCTGCTATTTGCAACAATGTGGATGGGTCTAGACAGCATTATGCTTTGTGAAATAAATCAGAGAAAGACAAATACTGTATGTTATCACTTATATATGGAATAAAAAAAAAGAAACGAATGTATAATGAAACAGTAACAGACTCACAGATATAGGTAACAAACTAGTGGTTACCAGTGGGGAGAGGGAAGGGAGAAGGGGCAAGATAGGGGAAAGGGATGAAGAGATGCAAACTACTATGTATAAAGTAGATAAGAAACAAGGATATATTGTACAGCACAGGGAAATATAGCCATTGTTTCATAATAACTTTAAAGGGAGTATAACTGATAAAAATATTGAATCACTATGCTGTACACCTGAAACTAATATGATATTGTAAAACAACTGTATTTTGATAAAATAAAAAAAATAATATTGAGTCTTCCCCTAACATGTGCAGTTGCTTCAGTGGATTCTCTAATTTTCACAATAATTGTGTGTGGTAGGCACTATGATTTTTTCTCATTTGACAGGTGAGCGAATTACCTAGAGTAACTGGTACCCCCCACGGACAGTGTCAAAGCCAGAACTTGAACCCTTTCTCCCAAGTCCCCAGTTACTAGGACACATGACACCAAGACCTGTGCCACGACCCTGACTCTTATCTGCTAATTACAAGTGTGCGCATGTTCGCTCTATGTTGTGTATGTATCTCTATATGCATAATCATGTGTGGTGTGGTAATCTTCTAAGAAATATCTTGCTGGGTGACTTATCAACTGGTTTTAAAAGTTTCAAATGGTTTTTAAAATCTCTAACATTATCCCTGGACTATTATAAGATAATTATTTTGAAAGCCAACCTGAATTTTTTCCTAATAGTTTTTAATTTAGTGGAAAATTCCAAATACATGTAAACAGAATAATACAATGGACTTTGACATACCCATCACCCACCTTCAATGATTATGAACCTTCTGCCATTCTTTTTTCACCCATACCTCTATTCACTCCCTAACCTTACTTTTTCTTTTCATTATTTACCATTCTTCCCCGCCCCCAGCTTTAATGAGATATGATTGACATATAACACTGTATAAGTTTAAGGTGTACAATGTGATTATTATTATTATTTTTTTTTTTTTTTGCGGTACGCAGGCCTCTCACTGTTGTGGCTTCTCCCGTTGCAGAGCAGAGGCTCCGGACACGCAGGCTCAGAGGCCATGGCTCACGGGCCCAGCTGCTCTGCGGCATGTGGGATCTTCCCGGACCGGGGCACGAACCCGTGTCCCCTGCATCGGCAGGCGGGCTCTCAACCACTGCGCCACCAGGGAAGCCCATACAATGTGATTATTTGATACATGTACATATTGTGAACTGTTTACCACAATAAGGTTAGTTAACACATTCTTCATCTCATCTAATTACCATTTTGTAGTTATAGCGAGAACATTTTTGATCTACTCTCACAGCAGCTTTTAAGTACACAATACAGTATTGTTAACTATAGTCACCATGCTGTACACTCTCCATCTTATAACTGAGTATTTGTACCTTTTGACCAACATCTCCACAGTTCCTCCTCCCCCAGCCCCTGGTAACCATGAAATCTACTCTCCGTTTCCACGACTTCATCCTTTTTAGATTCTCTGTGGGAGGATGGAGGCTGGGGTCTCCTACCCCACCATCTTGGTGACCTCCAAATCTTATAGTTCTTTTTTAAGTTGACATTTACACACATTGAAACACACACACAAACACTAACTGTATAATTTTGACAAACGGATGCAGTCATGTAATTCACATCCCTGTCACCGCAGAGAACATTTCAGTCCCCTCTCTTCCCAGTCAGTTCCCACTCTGCCACCATACCACACTCCTGCCCAGAACGCCACTCTTTTGACTTTGTCCATCTTAAGTTAGTTTTGTCTGTTCTAGAACTTCCTGTACATGACATCGCGCGGTGTGAATTTCTTTGTGTCTGGCTCCTTTCACTCAGTGTTTCATCTGGGAGAGTTACCCACACGCAGGAGTTAGTAGCTCCTTTCTCTCCACTGCTGCCTAGTGTCCTATGTCACACATTGTTCATTCATTCTCCCAGTGATAGACAGTTGGGGGTTGAAGCTGCTATGAATATTCTTCTGCACTTTTCGGGGACATATATTTTAATTTCTCTTAGACAAATACACAGAGTAGGTTTAACTTTAAATGAAACTGTTAAAACGTTTCCAAAGCGGTTGTAACATTTTATGTTTCATCCAGAGCTACATGAGAGTTCATGTTGCTCCATTTCCTTGCCAACATTTGGTTTTGTCAATCTTATTAATTTTCACCATTCTAGGGTGTGTAGTGATATCACACTGTAGTTTTTTTTTTTTTTTTTTTTTTTTTGCATACGCGGACCTCTCACTGTTGTGGCCTCTCCTGCTGCGGAGCACAGGCTCCGGACGCGCAGGCCCAGCGGCCATGGCTCATGGGCCCAGACGCTCCGTGGCATGCGGGATCCTCCCGGACCGGGGCACGAACCCGTGTCCCCTGCATCGTCAGGCGGACTCTCAACCACTGCTCCACCAGGGAAGCCCCACACTGTAGTTTTAATTTGCATTTCCTTGACAATAAGGGATGCTGAGTACTGGTTTGTGTGGTTATTAATCATTCATGCTGCTTCATTTGTGAAATGTCTGTTCAATTATTATTTTGCCCATATTTTAATTTAGTTGGGCTGTTTGTCTTTCTATTATTGAATTGTAGGAGTCACTGTATATTTTGAATATGTCCCTTGTCAGACAAATGTTTTGTAAATATTTGCAGTTTGCTTATTCATTTTAATGGTGTCTTATGATGAGCATGGGTTTTCAATTTAGTTAAGTCTAATTCACCATTTTTTCGTCATGGCTATTGCTTTTTGGGTTCTGTCTAATAAATCTTTGCCTGTAGGTTGCAACAATATTATCTTATATTTTCTTCTAAAAGCTTTATAGATCTGTGATTTATAAAGATATATAGATCTATGATTCATTTTGAAATTTTTTTTCGGTATGATGTGCAGAAGTATGGGGGTCCAAAATTACTTTTTTCCATGTGGATGTCAGTTGTTCCAGTAAAACTTGCTGAATTCAATTTTCCTTTTGAATTGTTTGGTGTGTTTGTGAAAAGTTTGTTGACCATATAAGTGTCAGTCTATTTCTGTATCCTACTCCCTCAATCTGTTTGTCTACTGTTGTGCCAGTACTACACTGTCAGGGTTCCTGAAACTTCGCAGTAAATCTAGAACTCAGATAGTGAAGCCCTCAGCTTGGTTTTGCTTTTTCAACATTGTTTTGACTTTTCTGGGCCCTTTGCATTTCCATACAAATTTTAGAATCAGCTTGTCAACTTCTATAAAAAGACTAGGAGAACATGAATTGGATTGCATTGAATCTATAAATGAATTTGCAGAGAATATATGTCTTAATGATATTGATTCTTCTCATCCACGACCATGATGTATTTTACTAATTTTTTGGGTCTTTTAAAAATTCCTCACAGCAGAATTTTGTAGTTTTAAGTATGTCTTTTGTTAAACTTACTCCTAAATATTAAATATTTTTGAGGTTATTGTAAATGGAATTATATTTTTAAGTTTCAGTGGCTAATTGTTCCTGCTAAAATGTAGAAATAGTTAATTGATTGAAAAACTTTAGTTGTAAGTGACATATATCATACTGCTTATATTGAAATTTGAAAACTTTTGACACACATATACTGCTGTGAAGCCAGCACCCATCCTAATCAAGATAACGAGCACACCCATCACTCCCAAGGGTTTCATTGTGCACATTTGTAACTCTTTCTTCCTCCTTGCTGCTCCTGGACTTACACATCCCTACCCCGTCTCAGGCAACCACTGATCTGCTTTCTGTCACTATACCTTAGTATGCATTTCCTAAAATTTTATATATATGGACTAATAGGTGCCTATACTTTTTTTGTGTGTTCTCTCACAGCATACTTATTTTGAGATTCATCCATATTGTTATGTATAGCAATGGTTTGTTCCTTTAAATTGCTGAGTAGTTCCCCACAGTACAGGTATCCCAGTGTTTCCTTATCTACTCACCTGTTGATAGACATCTGTGTTGTTTCCAGTGCTTGGCTTTTACAAATATCGCTGTTATAAACCTTTATTCAGAAATCTTTCTGTGGACATACATTTGCATTTCTTTTGGGTCAACATCTATGAGTGGATTGACTGAGCCATATGGTAGGTGTATGCTTACCTTGTGAAGAAATGACAAACTCTTTTTCCATGCAGTACCATTTGACATTTCCACCAGCTGTGAGAATCCAGTTGTTTCCAGAACTTTGCCAACATTTGAATGCTTGGTCGTTTAACCATTCTAAGAGGTGGGTAACAGTATATCACTGTAGTTTTAATTTACATTTCCCTAATGCCAAACGATGTTGAATATCTTTTAATGTGTTTAATTGCCCCCTCTATATTTTCGTTGGTGAAATGTCTGTTAAAATCTTTTGTCCATTTTTTACTGGGTTGTTTGTTTTCTTATGATTGAGTTTTGAGAGTCCTTTACTTATTCTCGATATAAGTCCATCATTAGATATGTGATTTGAAAATGTTTTCTCCCAGCATGTGGCTTGGGTTATCACCATCTTAACAATGTCACTCACAGAACAAAATTTTTTATATTTGAAGTCTGATTTATCAATTTCTTTTTCTTCCAGGGATCTTGGTTTTGGTCTTGCATATAAGAAATCTCTACCTAACCCAAGGCCACAAAGATTTTCTTCTATTTTTTTTCCAATGGTTTTATAGTTTTAGGATTTTTTTTAGGTCTATGATCCATTTTGAGTTAATTTTTGTATATAATAAGAGATATAGATCAAAGTTTATTTTTTGCATCTGGGTAGCCAATTGTTTCAGCACCATTTTTTGGAAAGACTGTATTCTTCTTTTTCAAAGCTTCTTTGGCTGTATTAAGGCCTTTACATTTCCATGTGAATTTTAAAATTGGCTTGTTAATTTCCACAGAAAAGCATTCTGGGGTTTGGATTGGGATTTGCTTTGAACCTAAAGATCCATTTAAGAAGAATGGACATATTAATAATATTGAGGTTTCTAAACTAGGATCATGGTATATTTATTTGCTTATTTAGGTTAATTTTCTTTGTAAACAATTAGTAGTTCTTATTGTGCATGTCTTGTGTATCTTTTGTTAAAATTTTCACTAAGGGGCTTCCCTGGTGGCACAGTGGTTGAGAGTCCGCCTGCCGATGCAGGGGACACGGGTTCGTGTCCCGGTCCGGGAAGATCCCACATGCCGTGGAGCGTCTGGGCCCGTGAGCCATGGCCGCTGAGCCTGCGCATCCAGAGCCTGTGTTCTGCAACGGGAGAGGCCACAACAGTGAGAGGCCCGCGTACTGAAAAAAAAAAAAAAAAAAAAAGAAAAAATTTTCACTAAGTATTTCGTTTGTTCTTATACTATTGTTTTATACTTCTAATTTGCAATGGTTTGTCACTAATATATAGAGTAAAACTGATTTTCATATATTAATCTTATATACTGAAACTTTGTTAAATAAAATTATTGTTCTAGTATCTTTTTAAAATTGGTATATTTAATGAGGTCTTCTACATAAACAATTATATCATGTATGATTAATATAGCTTTATTCTTTCCTTTGTAATCTGCATGCCTTTAATTCTTTATTTCTGGTCTGATTTCACTGGTTAGAAAATCCTACAAAACATTGAATAGAATTGATAAGAATAAACATTCTTGTGTCATTTCTGATCTTAGCAGGAAAACAGTCTTTCATCAGTAAGTATGATGTAAGGTATATGTTTTTCATAGATGTCTTTTTTCAATTGAGAAAGTTTTCTTCTATTCCTTGTTGCCAAAAGTTTTAATCACCAATATAAGGTGGATTTTGTCAAATGTTTTTCTGCAGCCTTGAGATGATTATAATTTTTATTTTAGTCTGTTATTATAGTTAATTACATTTTAATATTGATTTCTAAATGTTAAACCAACCTTCGCTTTCTGGGATAAACTCTATTAGGTCATAATACAGTATTCATTTATGTAATATTATATTCAACTTGCTAAAATTTTAAGAACGTCTCATATTTATTAATGAGGGATATTGGCTCATAATTTACTTTGTGATGTCTTTGTCTCATTTTCTTTTTAGGGAGTTTTATTAATATGAATTCAATTTCTTTGATTGAAACAGATGCTTCAGAATTTCTGTTTCATTTAGTGTCAGTTTCAGTATTGGCAAAATAGTTGTTTATACCATTTCCTTATTATTCCTTTAATGTCTGCAGAATTTTTATCATGTTGCTTCTTTTATTACTGATAAGGCTAAGCAGTTTTCTCTTTTTTCTTTCCTTGATCAATCTTGTGATGGGTTTATCAATATTACTAATCTTTTCAAAGAATCAACTTTTGTTAGTTTTCTTCGTTGTTTTTATTTTCCATTTTATTGATTTTTGCTCTTTAGATTTTTTTCTTTTAACTTATTTCATTTCAGGTTACTCAACTCTTGGTAGCTTTTTGACATAGAAACTTGATTTAAACCCCATTTAAATTTTTTCTAATATCAGCATTTAAAGCTAGAAATGGGCTTCTTATTTCTGCCTTGGCTATAAACCACAAATTTGATATGTTGCATTTTCATTATCATTTAGTTGGAAGTATTTTCTAATTTTCTCTTTGATTTCTTCCTTTCTCCTTCCTGCCTTCCTTTTGTAAAACCTGTTACACAGGTTTTGTAAAAGTATACTGTTCAATTTCCAAATATTTGAGGCTTTGAAAAGATGTATTACTGTTATACTTTTTGAATGTAACTCCACTGTGTTTAAACAATATACTATATGTGGTTTCTGTCTTTTCATATGTGTCAAGACTTGTTTGTACCCTAGTATGTGGTCTCTCTTGATGAGCATTCTATATGCAGTTGACAAAATTACTGTTCATAAATGTCATTCTATAGTCTATGCTTGTGACATCTACTATTCACTGATATTTTGTTTAGTTCTGTGGATCACTGATAAGAGGTTGTTGATATGTCCAACTGTGATGGTTGACTTGCCTATTTTTCTCTTTTTTTCTGTCAGTTTTTGTTTAATGTATTTTAAAGTGCTGTCATTGGGAGCATACAAATTTTTTTTTTCTTTTTTTGCGGTACGCGGGCCTCTCACTGTTGTGGCCTCTCCCGTTGCGGAGCACAGGCTCTGGACGCGCAGGATCAGCGGCCATGGCTCATGGGCCCAGTGGCTCCGCGGCATGTGGGATCTTCCCGGACCGGGGCACGAACCCGTGTCCCCTGCATCGGCAGGCAGACTCTCAACCACTGCGCCACCAGGGAAGCCCAGGATCATACAAATTTATAATTGTTATGTCTTCCTGATATGCTGACACTTTTATCATTATAAAATGTTCTCCTGGGCCTCCCTGGTGGTGCAGTGGTTAAGAATCTGCCTGCCAATGGAGGGGACACGGGTTCGAGCCCTGGTCTGGGAAGATCCCACATGCCGTGGAGCAACTAAACCCGTGCGCCACAGCTACTGAGCCTGTGCTCTAGAGCCCACAAGCCACAACTACTGAGCCCTTATGCCACAACTACTGAAGCCTGTGTGCCTAGAGCCCATGCTCCCCAACAAGAGAAGCCACCACATTGAGAAGCCCGCACATGGGGCTTCCCTGGTGGCGCAGTGGTTGAGAGTCCGCCTGCCGATGCAGGGGACACGGGTTCGTGCCCTGGTCTGGGAAGATCCCACATGCCGCGGAGCGGCTGGGCCCATGAGCCATGGCCACTGAGCCTGCGGGTCCGGAGCCTGTGCTCCGCAATGGGAGAGGCCACAACAGTGAGAGGCCTGCGTACAGCAAAAAAAAAAAAAAAAAAAAAAAAAAGCCCACACATGCTGCAACCAGAGAAAGCCTGCGTGCAGCAACAAAGACCCAATGCAGCCAAAAAAAAAAAAAAGAAAAAAGTTCTCCTTAGTCTATGGTAATATTACTTTTCTTAAAGTCTATTTGCTGATGTTACTAAGTAACATATAGTAAAAGATATTTTGTCTGATATAGTTGGTTCAACTTTTTTATGTTTACTATCGTATGTTTATGTTTACTATCGTATGGTTTACGTTTTCCTATTTTTTCTTTTAGCTACTTGTATCTTTATATTTATAGCACATCTATTCTAGACATAATATAGTTGAGTCTTGGTGCTTTTTCATCCCCAGTCTTTTTTATTAATTAATTAATTAATTAATTAATTAATTAACTTATGGCTGCGTTGGGTGTTCATTGCTGCGCACGGGCTTTTTTTCTAGTTGTGGTGAGTGGCGGCTCCTCTTTGTTGTGGTGCATGGGCTTCTCATTGCAGAAGCTTCTCTTGTTGCAGACCATAGGCTCTAGGCATGCGGGCTTCAGCAGTTGTGGCACGTGGACTCAGTAGTTGTGGCTCGTGAGCTGTAGAGTGCAGGCTCGGTATTTGTGGCACATGGCCTCAATTGCTCCATGGCATGTGGGATCTTCCTGGACCAGGGAACGAACCTGTGTCCCCTGCATTGACAGACGGATTCCTAACCACTGAGCAACCAGGGAAGTCCCCATACCCAGTCTTACAGTATCTGCTTTTTAGTTGGAGTTTTCATTCCATTTACATTTATTGTAACTATTATGTGGTTGGATTTAGGTCTGCCATTATGCTGTTTTTTCCTGTTTGTTCTATTTGTTTTGAGGAACAGGTGGGTGCAAATGTTTACTGGATTATAAGATTGGTGGTGGGAAGATGACAGAGTTGGTTTTGGCCCCTGTATTCTCCATGAAGCATGAGGTAAGGTCATCAGGGGAGGGAGACAGTGGAGGAAAAAAAAATCAGAAGCTTGAAGAGAGAAAAGAAGGTATGAAATTTATTGTGATGAGTGAGAAAGTGAGCCTTCTAGAGGACAAAGTAGGTTGTGGGTTATAGTTATTGTCCATTCATTTATTCTTTTGTCATGCATTAATTCAATAAATATTTGCGTGTCTCCTTTGTGGGGAAAAATGGGCATGACCATACTCCTATGAGACTTTTGGTGTCAATACATATTGGTGAAATAATTTCAGTAATATATGGAATAAGATTGTAAGCTAAAAAACAAGTGCAGTGAGATAATAGAAATGATTGATTCTACAGGACAGTATAGCAGAAGAACTTGACCTTGAGTAGGTGTAAGGAATAGTTTGTTAGAGCCAGTGACCCTTGAGTTGAGATCTAAAGTCAGTGTAGGTTAAACCAGGCAGTGGCTGGGGGGGTGTGATCAGGTGAAGAAGCAGTGTTGGCTGGTCCTCTGTCGGGGGAGAGAGGATGAGTGTTGAAGGAGCCGTGTGCTGGCATGGCTAGAATGTAGAGAGCAGATTGGGGCATGGAGGTGGGGGGAGGGAGGGGTGGCAGCTCGGGGCCACACGTGCCAAGGTCCTACAAGTTGTGATTAAGGTGCCGTCTAACAGGAGGGACTTTGAAATGATACCAGTCAGCTCATTCTGTGATGTGTTTCTCCTTAAACTTTATTTGATATAAGTTAAATAGAACTGATGAGACTGGGCTAAAATGAATTATCAGAGCAATATACAAAATGAGTCATTGCCAAATTTTCTTACACTCCATTTTATTCCTATTTGAGGGGGAAAAAGTTAATTAGAGAACATCAGGCATTGCTTCCAGGTTTCAAAGTGGCTTCCATCCAGCCACAGGAAGGCTCACAGCAGAAAACCAGATGTTCAAATAAAGACCTAAGTGGACAAATATGGACCATGTGCGTTACCCAAATACATGATGGAAATCTTTCATGGTGTTTAGGCTTCAAAGTATTTGTACGAGTCCCTCCATTCTTCCAGAAGCACCGAAGGGAGGAGTTTAAATGCATTTGTTAGGCCTGTTTGTACCTTCCTACCTAATGTTAGCCAATGAATGTGGAAAATTAGAATAATGGGATTATTGACTCAAGACATTTGCTGAGTGCCTTCCAGGTGTACCCAATGTACTTGGTACCACGGACTTGGCAGTGAGGGATGTGGAGATGAAGCCAACAAAGAATCTCCCCTCTGTGCAGGAAGGTCAGACTTCATAACAGGCAATAGTGATGCTGGTTAGAAGGTGTGGGAGCCAGAAGGGAGGTTCAGGTAGACTGTGGACAAGAGAGAGAAAAGTGCTTCTTAGGGGCTGGAGATTTCTAGTTCCTCTCTTTTCTTTCCGTAATTAAAATTTCTTTTAAAAATGTGTTTGTGTTTTTCTTATGAACAAGAAAATTCGATTAATTCTAAAAGGCAGGCACACAACAGAAGATTTACCCTCTTCACAAATTTTTTAGTCTACAATATCATGTTATCTCCAAATAACATTAAATACCTACAGCTTTTTGTATGTCAATCATACCTCCGTAAAGCAGTGAAAAAAAGGGCAAGCACAACCTGTTATCTCTGGCTTTTATATTTTTTTGGTTCAAGAAATATTTTTTGAACTTCTATTATGTGCAGTGTCCTGTCCTACAGGATGGCGCTCATTCCTGTTAATGGGAAGAACAAGTCATGGAGATTTGGGGGAAAGAAAATTGTGCCCATGGCAGTTGTTTCCGTTGTTTTGAATCATCTCAGAGAAAAACCTGAGTGCAGTGCCCTTGGACACACGATCCACTTCTGTACTCGGAGGCTGCCACAGAAACACTGCTATCTCCCAGAGCCCATTCTGTTTGGATTTCTTTGTGAAGAGTTAAAACTTGGAGAAGCAGTCCATGCCTGGGAAACTCTGCAGACGATTTCTTAAGTTGGAAATGCATATTACTGAATTCTTTAATACAAAACCATAATGCTTTAAGTTGTACTTTGGACATGATGTCCGCTTTTTTGGCTCAACAAACAAACCCGAAATTGTTTTTAGCTTTCTGCTCTGGCATTCACAAAGTTTTGCCTAAAACCCTTGGAGATTTGCAAAAAAAGATTTATTTATGTGTGTTCTGAGGAGCGTGCCAAAATTCTGCTGCTTCGTGTTTTTCAAGATTCTTCTAAATTAAAAAGTGAGTGCGTGCATGAGGATAAAACACTGGTTTAGTTAGTGTGCTAAGTAAACGGGTTTCTTCCAGGAGGAGGGGAGAGGTGGTGTGACAAGGTGCGTGCTCATCAGTGAGATCTGCTTTGCACGGCAGAGGAGTTCATTTGACTCCGTGTAAAGGCACTGTCTTTATTTAATGAAAAACCATACAAACATAACAATCCATCAGTTTGGGTGCTGCCTTTAATTGATTTTTGCACTAAATCCTATCAGTTGATTAAAAATAGCCCAAACCACCTAACTCACCCACAAGTGAAATACTGAAATCACACACACACACAGACACACGAAACGTCTTATTCGTGAAGGAACTTCCAGATATTTTGCAGTTCAGCTGAATAGTCAGGATCAAAAGAGTGAATGTTTGCTCAGAAACATTAAAAAACACACTAAAAGCCTTAAGTGGTTTTTTTTTCAGAAGAAACATGTTCATTAAAATAAAATTTATACAGACATACAACACAATATATGCATCTTTATGCATTGTTTACAGATTGAAATACTATTTATACTGTGATACAGATTAGCATTAAATACCTATACTGCATTTGGGTCTAGAAAAAAGTTGTATAAATAATTTTCTAAAGTGCGGACAAAAAGAAAAAAATAATAACTTTTGTTTAGTTTCACTGTAATCCCAGTGACAGATCCTTGGACTGTTTTGCATCCACATTTGCTTCCAGCAAAGCTGAAATCCCTCATACCCTCCCCAGAGCCCTGAGCTGATGCCCCGCCACCATGACTGATAGTCCCTTGTTAACAAAATTTCCCTCGTGTTTATCTGATACAACCACTCGCCTCATCACAGCACTTTATTTATTTATTTACATGTGCTTATGAATATATATCACAGCTGAATGAAACGGGTGGAAGAAAAAGAAGTTTTCAGAGTGTGGAGAAACCAACAACTGCTTATTTTCCTTCTTTGTTTTGATCTTTACCCTGTGGCAGGCGAATAGGAGCCCGTGGGCTAAGGATCAGTGCAGGACCAGAGGCAGTGCCAGAAGCATAGGATGTTTTCCCTGAGTTACTGTATCGAATGAGGTAGTGTATTTAAAATCTTCTTACAAAGTGTGATGCAAACAGCAATGGAGTAAACCAGAACCGGCTGGGTCAGTGGTAAAATGACTCTAAATATTTAAAGTGGCCAAAGAGTTGAGAACAGGTGAAAATTACTCTCTGAAAAACCTTCTCTGCGGCTGTTACATATACCTGACCCCATAATAAGAGCATTAATAAGCATCCTTCCCATCCAAGGCTCTGGGTCAAATCTTTTCCACTTTCTCAGTAAAAGCACATAATTAATCCCTCTTTTTTCTTTCTTCAACTCTCTCTACTAGATCCTTCCCATCAGTACTCACACTCTATTTCCTCCCATTTAAAAGACTGCCTCTCCCATCCATACATCCACGTATTAAAACAAAACAAAATAACCCTCCTTGAACCCTGCATCCTTTTCCTGCCCTCTTTGCAGCCAGTTTTGGGACCTCTCACACATTCCAATCTTTTTTTCCCTTTTCTTTAAACCATTTTTAAAAATTGAAGTATATTTGATTTACAATGTTGTGTTAGTTTCAGGAGTACAGCAAAGTGATTTAGTTATCTATCTATCATCCACCTATCTATCTCTCTCTCTCTCTATCTATCTAATCTATCATCTACCTGTTCTTTTCAGATTCTTTTCCATTATAGGTTATTATAAGATATTGAATAGAGTTCCCTGTGCTGTACAGTAGGTCCTTGTGGTTTATCTATTTTATATATAGTAGTGGGTATATGTTAATCCCAAACTTCTAATATAACTCTCCCCCTCCACCTCCCACCTCCCCCCCATCCCTTTTGGTAACCATAAGTTTGTTTCCTATGTCTGTGAGTCAGTTTTGTAAATAAGTTCATTTATGTCATTTTTTTAGATGCCACATATAAGTGATATCATATGATATTTGTCTTTCTCTATCTGACTTACTTCATTTAGTATGATCATCTCTAGGTCCATCCATGTTGCTGCAAATGGCATTATTTTGTTCTTTTTTATGGCTGAGTAGTATTCCATGGCTGGTACGTGTATGTACGTACCACGTCTTCTTTATTTATCTACTTGTCTGTTGAAGGACACATAGGTTGCTTCCACATCTTCACACATTCCAATCTGATTCCCACCTCCACCCCTTCCCGGCTGTCCCTCCCGGGGAGTCCTCAGTCTCTCTTGATGACTCAAGTGGCAGCCAGTGGACATCCTCGGCTCCACTCTTCTCCAACACTCGGCCTCCGAGCCTCTTTCCTGGACCTTCCCTACCTCTCTCAGTCTCTTTACTAGATCACTGAAGGTGCTGTTTCCTCTTTTCTCTCTACAAGTGCTCCCAAGTGACCTCTTCCAAGCCCAGGGCTTCAATTGTCTACAAGCCTTGGCCCCCAGTTCACTGTCCAAGACTCAGACTAGCATGTCAGCATCCCGTCCGCCTTGCCTGGCGATGCCTCACAGATGGCTTGAAGATGCCAGCACACAACTCGTGATCTTCCCCAGCCAACTTGCTCTCTCCTGATTCCCTCGTCTCAGCTCAGGTTCACCCTCTTCCTGGGAATCACACTTGCCACATTCTGCTGCCTCCCCAGGCAGTGAGAGGCTGAAAGGCTGAACGCCTCCACCCCCAGCACGTTTCCAGGCGTCTGGAGTTTGCCTGCCCCATTGCCGTCACGCTCAGCCGGGCCACCAGCACCTGTCACCTCCTGACTGCGGCCCACGTGAGCTGTCCTTGTGGCAGCTTGGCCACACTCCTCTCTTCTCAAAATGCCTCTTATGCCCGGACGTGGTTCCCATCTGTACTGGCAACTGTACCGGTAGCTGCTTTTATCTTGAATGCCTTTCTCACTTGCCCTTAATTCCAGGTTAATTTCTACCCACTCTTTATACATCTGACCCTTCTCCCCACAGAAAAGGAGGTGATGCTTCCCATCACACAACTTCCTTGTAGTGCTGATCACATTTATCACTTAATAATTTAGTTAAATCAAATTTACCTTTCAGACTTACTTTTTTCCTTTAGGAAAAAAGGAACCCTGTCCATCTCCAAGATCACAGAGAATTCTGCTGGAATATAGTAAATACTTGTTGAATGCATGGACAAACCCATTCGTTAAGCAAATAATGTTTTAATTGAAGGCGGGCCATGAGAAAGCATAGGGAACCATTTGAATTGAAGAATCAGCAAAGTTAAGAACAAACATTCAAGTCTGATCTATAAAGAGCAGCCGAACAAAAGTCACGTTATAAAATTGCAAATCTGTGCAAAATGCAGTGGAGAATCAGAGTTGGTGGATAACAGCATTTTGTGTTATTAGGATTCTCTTCTATTGGTAAGGCAACTTGACTTAGAGTCATTAGAAAGGGCATTTGTTGGCTGTTGGCTTGAATGAGTAGGTCCCACTCGTCATGTGGATGCCCATGCGGGTGGGTGCAGGTCCCCACTAGAACCATCAGACTGTCCATGAGAAGTGGGACAGGGGTGGGCTGCTGACCTGACAGAAGAAAAAATATCTACTCTGAGTTTCTCGGTTAGGCCATCTAATAGACATTTAACTCTTGGTGGCATGCCCTATTAATGGTAGCCTTTTAATTTATTATCCACACCAGACATTTTGAGAGTGAGAGAGGCTCTATTTGTAATAATACTGGAATACTGGGTAAAAAGCAAGAGTGCCTTTCGCAAATCAGGGCATAGGGTCACCCTAGCTGGGAGGAAGACAGAGAGGGGGATTTCTGTCCAGGGAGGAGCAACAGGGCTGGATTATGACCTGAAAGGAACAAGGGGTCATGACTACGATGAGAAGAGGGAAGAGGTCCATGGAAAGGGACCCAGGCTCCTTTTCCCAAGCCAAACATTGTGGGCGACCGCGGTATTAATTTAAAGGGTCGTTGTAAGGAAATGGAAGGCAGTTCCCTATGGACCCAGTTATATCTTTAGAGATTGCTCTTGTCCAAAAATAACGATTTCCTTCTTTGTGAATTACATACCACCAAGAGGTTCTGCCTTCTTGACTTCCTCATAAAAATTTCCAAATCGCCTTACAATAATTCTCAAATAACACATCCTGGTCACCCCAAACAAGAGATAGAATAGTACAAGGGGAAAGAGCCCTGGAACAGGGGTTGGTATCTTTGCTGCCACTAACTAATTGAGTATCTTTGGTTTAGCTTTGCTTCCTTTATAAAATGGGCTTAATGCAAAAAATTGGCATGGTCCCTCCTCCGAGCTCTGACATGATTGGGTTCTGATGCTAAGTGTGAGACCCCATCTTTGCAAGCCAAGAAACCATAGGCTACTTGGGGAAATACGGCAAAGACACGAAGTAACCACGCAAACAGCAAATATGATAGAGGGCCGTGCTTTGTGTGTGGACAACAAACTCGGAAAAGGCTCAGGGAGTCCAGTGTCTGGGGCCTCTGGGGAGGGCTGTGGACACTGCCTGCGGACTTTTCTGTGCAGGTGACGTCAGTGACATCCCCTCCTCTCCTGAGTCCTCTGGAGCTCTGCTCTGCACATTTCCACCCAGGTGTCAGGCTGTCACTTCAGATTCAGCACGTCGCACCCAGCCCCTCATCTCTTTCCAGGCAAGCCAGCCCCCGGGTCCCATCGGCGGCGCCATCGTTTATTTCCAAGTCACCTGCGTTGGAATCTTGGGTCACTTCCCCTGCTGGCCTCCTCCACGCCCGTCAGCCTGGCCTCGTGGCACTGTGTTCTGCGAGCACACCTTGCACACCTGTCTCTCCTTCCTGTCCCGTGGCTGCTGCGGCCGAGTTTAGGTCTCGATCACCTGTTGCTGCAGTTCTTGGAAGGTCGTCACAGTTGGTTTCCTCTCCCCAAACTTCCTTCTCATTCAGTTCATCTCACACATCATTGTCAGATTCATACTGCTAAAATACTGCTTAAAAATGTTAAATTTCCCTTTTTTAAAAAAATTCCTGATTAACTACAAGATCAAATAAAAACTCAAGCCTGCAATTCATGGCTTTTCACAATCTGGCCCAATCTATGGGCACTTACATTCTTTATGACCCCTTTTGCTCCACTTGGACGAGGCTGTGCTCTTACCTGCAGAGGCCTGGCACCTTCTTGCCTGGAGGTTTTCCCCTGCAGCTCCCGTTATCTGCAGCGCGGGCACCTTCCCCACTTTCTTTCTTTGAACAACAGTCATCAGAGTTCGGGGCAGCCAGCAAGGGCTTCTCCGCTCATCCAGGCCATAGGGATTTCTCCTTCGGAAGAGTGCTTCTAGGCTTTCCCTTCATCACTTAGTCCTATTCATTGTTGTGTTTTGTTAGTTTCCATTTTAAGAGCATTTTGTTTTCCCTACTAGATTGTAAATATTTTGCAGATAGCCGTCTTAATTCTTTAACCACAATGCCTATTGTAATTCTAAGGAAAGCATTTCTCTGACTCCTTCAAGGCCAGCAGTTATGCTTGGGATAACAACAACAAAAAATGCATTGTCATTTCCATGGACGTAGAGATTTATAAAATACAGGGCTGTATAAAATGGTTATAGGTCATAAGTTATTAGCACTTAAATGTATGGATAACATGCGGCTATTGAAGGATTTGTAAAACATTCTCATGGAAAGTTCTGGAAAACAGATTTGTTTTATAAAATTCTTGACTTTCAATATGTATGTTCATTTATCTCCAGGCATGTAAAGCTTTCCATGTTCCAGAAAGAACACATCACTTGGATGGGATAACATGTGCAAGTGTTTTGAAATCTTAAAGCACTATAAACAGATGAAGGTTTATTTTTATTAATGACAAAATTTCCTTAAGTAATAACCTAAGAGAGAAGGATAGAATGAACAGTTTTATAATGTCATTCAAACAGCAAGAGCTCATCTCTCCTGGCTGGAGAAGTGGAGAATACTGTGATCTCTCCTTTCTTCCTAAGTCTCCTCCCTTCTGGCAAAGGTGAATCTTGCCAAAAATGATGATTTGTGTGAAAGCAGTGAATTTGTTATCACAGCCCCATTGCATGTCTATGGGAGACTGGAATGCATTTCCATCGCTGTTGGCAGCCCTCTCTTTAATTGCTATGTTTTGGGAAGTTAGTTGTATATTGCATTAAACTGACAAAATAAATTGTTGGGGCCCACTCTGTTTTTTTATTCATTGTTGAAAAAGTTGAAGTTAGTTGTTCACTTAATACTCCAAGCTGATGAGGCATTTCATTATCTTACCACTAATACACTCTAGAAAAGGGAATCATTAGAGAACAGAAGTCATTGAAGTGTAAACATGTGAATAATTTACACTTTCGACTGGTGTTAAATAAAAGGTTTTAATCTAGATAGAGATCTGAGAATAAATATTCATTTCTAATTTCCAATGAGTAAACTTTATCTCGTTTTGAAAGTCTTTCCATTTGATTTTTTCCCCTGGAAGATAATGGCAAATTTGACATGGACACATTTGGGAATAAAATTTCCCTCTGGTCAACACAACCATGAAGAGTTATTATGAAAATCAAAATTTGAAATAATTGCAAACATTGTAATGAGTAGCCATCTTAGGATACTTGCCCCCTCTTACCCTCAGAGGGTTACCTTCCTGGTGTCGTTTTCCTGGGGGAATGGGAAAAGGAAGCAGAAGAGAGAAATTGCCTCTCAGTGTGGACAGTTTGTTGGATGCTTGCCAGCCTGGGTAGAGGCCTGGCCCACAGACAGAAGTCAACTTCTATCTCACCAGCCAGTGTCTGCATAGGCCTTGACACAGAGGAAGAGAGTGTGGCTTAAGAAATGTTTGGGAGATGCCAAGCCACCACTGAATCAGGGGACCTGCTGGTACTACTCAGGTTGGGACGGGTCCAGGACCATCCCCAGTGGAATCCTTTGCTGTCACACCCAGCTCCCCAACCTGCCTTTCTTGTTTACCCTTCTGGAAGCATTGTAGAACTAGGCCTAGCTGCTCTGTTTTTATTTTTTCTTTTTAAAACGGATTTCTTGAGACATAACTTACATGCTCTAAAACTGACTCATTTTAAGCACCCAATTCAATTATTTGTTAGTGGTACAGCCATCACCATCATCTAAGTTTAGAACATTTCCGTCTCCCCAGAAAGAAACCTTGTGCCCATTTGCAGCCCCTCCCCCATTTCTGTTTACTCTACCCCCATTGGCTCGCATACTGCCTAGGTTGTTGTTTGCACTCAGTAAGTAATTGTCGGGTGAATGCATTTGACTACGTGGACTCGTGTTATGGGTTTCAGAGCCTTATGGAATGTCTGAGTGGAAATGAGCTATTTTTTTTAAATTAGACAGTGTACCTCAAAATATATAGTTACTGGTAACTTTTTTTTTGTTGGAGTATAATTGCTTTACAATGCTGTGTTAGTCTCTGCTATACAACGAAGTGAACCAGCTCTGTGTACCCTCCCTCTTGGACCTCCCTCCCACCCCTTCCCCCATCCCACCCATCTAGGTCACCACAGAGCATCGAGCTGAGCTCCCTGTGTTATACAGCAGGTTCCCACTAGCTATCTATTTTACCCATGGTAGTGTATATATATCAGTCCTAATCTCCCATTAATCCCACCCTCCCCTTACCCCCCTGTGTCCACATGTCCGTTCTCTACGTCTGTCTCTATTCCTGCCCCGGAAATAGGTTCATCTGGACCATTTTTCTAGATTCCACATATATGTGTTGATCTACGATATTTGAAATGAGGTAGGAAAGCTCATCTAGTCTAAACTTTTCATTTTATAGTCGAGGAAGCTAGCCAACTGTCCACTGCATGGTTAATGAGGGTCAGTGAGGGTCTGGGATTCAAGGTTAGGTGACTGTGGTCTTAGCCTAAGAGGAGGCACACGTGCCAGCAGAGACCTTTCGAGCTGCTGTGGGGTCAAGATGATCTGTGAGAGCCAGACCCCGCCAGTGGCTTACTGAATTGTCCGTACAGCCTTAATCACTCCGTATGGCCTAACGTCCCCACGGAGGCAGAGGGGGCTGTGGCCGGTTGAGGTGTCCCTGCCTGACTGGTCTCGCAGCTGACTTTATACACAAAGTTGGGACCCACTGTCGCTTTGTTTTTGTCTCCTCCCCGGTCCGCTCTCTTTTCTCTTGAAAACCCCTCGTTTCTTCCTTCCACCCCAGAACCAGCTTTCTCTTTGCCTGGGAACTGGCCCTTCTCAGGCCTCCCGTACTTCCCCAATGACAAGCCTGTGTGGTAAGCAGCATGCACGCTCCCTGGACTGTTCTCAGAAAATAGGAGAAAGAGAGGTATGTGCACCTTCTCTGGGTCTTTTCTATTTAAGCAGATGGTGGTTGCTCAGATGGTCCAAAGTGTGTTTTCATTATTTTTATTTTTTATTTTTTTGTGGTACGCGGGCCTCTCACTGTTGTGGCCTCTCCCGTTGTGGAGCACAGGCTCCGGACCCGCAGGCTCAGCAGCCATGGCTCACGGGCCCAGCCGCTCCGCGGCATGTGGGATCTTCCCGGACCGGGGCACGAACCCGTGTCCCCTGCAACGGCAGGCGGACTCTAAACCACTGCGCCACCAGGGAAACCCCCTGTTTTCATTATTTGATTCACAGAATTTTTATAATCAAAACTATTCAGAGTGAGTTTTCCAAAGAATTTCTCTTTCTAATATGCAAACTTCTGTTCAAATTCCAAAACCAGATTATAAACAGATACAATTTCTCAGAACATCTCCAAAGGGGCCATTTACAAGATCTTGCTCAAAGAACAATGCGTTATTACAAAGAATTATGTCATTTTCAAAGATATTTCAGAGCAGTGGATCAAATCCTCGCATATCTCTCCTGATTAAATTCTACTGATTAAATCAGTTGTGATTTATCTGATGATTATGACCATAAAATGAAAAAGATCTTTTGATTTGAAAATTGGTCATTAAAATAATATTCTCCAGGGGCTTCCCTGGTGGCGCAGTGGTTGAGAGTCCGCCTGCCGATGCAGGGGACGCGGGTTCGTGCCCCTGTCCGGGAAAATCCCACATGCCGCGGAGCGGCTGGGCCCGTGAGCCATGGTCGCTGAGCCTGCGCGTCCGGAGCCTGTGCTCCGCAACGGGAGAGGCCACAACAGTGAGAGGCCCGCGTACAGCAAAAAAAAAAAAAAGTTCTCCAAATTTCCCATTGATATTTCATTTCAACAAATAAACATGTTTGATCTTTATATTTGTGCTAAAAATCTAGTTTATCTTTTATCTAGGAAATATAAAAGGAAATATAAATGTATGTTGTTCCTAAATAAATATATAAAAATCAATAGCAATCTTACATATGATCTGTAAGCAGTTAGCACATTAGTGGAAAACATAATTAGTGTTCCTATTCACAAAAGCACCCTAGAATAAAATACTAATCTAGGAAAAAATATTAAGAAGATGAATGTAGAAACTAAAGAAGAAAACTACAAAATTTTGCCAAGAAATATAAAAATAAGGTTTGAATGAATAAAAGGACATACTAGGTTCTGGATGTAAAGACTCAATACGGTTATTATGATATGTAAGTTTTTGGTATTTTCTTAGGTAAACTATGAAATATTAAAAGCTTTTTTAGACCATAATTCATTCTATCAACATTAAAAAAAATCTATTAGACTGTGGCATTGGAGTCATAGCCTCAGTGTGGTTTTGAATCTCCCCAAGATGCTTTCTGCAGCCCAAGTAAACAAAATAGGGTAGTGAAGGATGTAAAATGGCAGACTACAAAAACTAGGTGACAGAGAAACTCCAGCGGAACCCCAGAATACGGAAGGGGGTGGCCAAACCACCCTCAGCCAAGGCAGCGAGGGATCAGTTGTGTGCTGACAGATGGGCTGAGGGCGTGCCTCTGTCGTCAATCAAGCATCTCACACTGAATGTGAAAACGTAGTCACAATTGGCCAGGCTGGGAGACGTTCTCAGATCTTGTTGCTGGGAGAGCAGAAATGGTTGTACAGGTAGGCTCTGGGCCGCAAAGGTGCTTCAACAGCCTAGCCCTTGGACCTCTCGGGTGAGCAGGAGATGCGTTGAGAGGAACAGAGCCTCACTCTGAGGGAGAATGCGGGATCAGAAGCCAAGCTGAGCAGGGCGGGCACAGTGGGGTCCGGGGGGCTGAGAGGCGCAGGCAGTGAGCAGGGAGGCCCAGAGGGAGCCTCCTGGTGAACGTTCCAACAACCAAACCCAAAGCGAACAGGTGACAAGACTGACCTGAGGGTAAGACCTGCCGTAGGAAACCCAGAACCAGACTGAGACACATTCCAGTACCAGACCCGACCTGAAGACAGAGCAGTGGCCACACACAGTCCACGTTTTCAGCCATTCACAGTTTCCTGAGATAGGGTTCGACTTTAGTCTACATACTGAAAAGGGTGCTGCATTCGTGAGCACATTGACCCAGAATGGAAGAGCCCTAGATGTGTCCTAGGAAAGCTATTAGGCTTTGAAAAATAAGGAAAACGTTCTTTGAGAATCCAGGCAACATGTCAAAATAACTTGTAAGAGAAAGAAAATGAGAGTGGTGTCAATCTTCTCAACAGAAACGCTTTATGCAAGAAAGCAATGTTTTAAAGATTGTCAAGAAAAGAAAGTGTGATGGAAGGATTTCACAAGCCACTCAGCTTTCCTTCAAGTACAAAGGCCACAGAGAAACTGCAGCGGACATTCAAGAACTCAAGGACAGTGTTCCTGCGAGTCCTTCCTGGGAAGTCTATGCGAGAGAGGGTGTCAGGCAACCACAAAGTAATTAGGAAAGACTCGGCATAAAGTGTTTCAGAAGGTGTTGAAGATGCTTAACTGCAGGACTAAGGCTGAAAGATGCGAATAAGGATGACAAGTTAGTCCTGTGCCGTGTGCTCTGACGATGCTGAAAGGATGCAAGAGAAAACACGAGGAGAAAGAGGAGAGCAGACAGACTCGCTGCTTGATTACCCGGTAGGTACCAGCTAAGAGTAAAATATCAGCTGCAACTGATAAATCAAGTAGTAACATCTTACGTATATTAGGAGTATGAAGATTAACACTGCTGCTAGCTTCTAACAATTTGGTGGTTTGGGGAAGAGGAACAGAAAAGGGACAGAATTACTAGTTACCAGTTAAAGTCTGTTGCCATAATTGAGAATGATTCTTAATCAGGATTCTGGGAGAAATTCAGCCATATGGAAAATGATTTGATTTTCTCCCTTCTCCCATGATGGAACTAACTATGCATCATTTTAGATGCTTAAGAGATGTCTTTTTTTAAAATCTAAAATAGATGCCTTAAGAGTCTAATTCTCTTTCAAAATTGGATATTCAGTTTTGTTTATATCTGGCTATATTGAGATTGTCTGATTAATCTAAAGAGGAGATGGGGGCTATCATGCAAAGTTATTAGTAACAAGAGAAACACTAGAAGAAAAATATAAGCCTTCATAAATACCAAGTCTGGTAAATAATACCAGAATAGTAGAGAACAGGACCCTATGGTGAAAGGCTTTGAATATGCATCTGTGTGAATCATGATATACATAATATACATGTACATACATACATACATATAAATGTGTATATATTACATGAGACTACATGAAAGAACCAAACTCAACATATTGTTATATCAATAAACGTAACTCACTCATTTAAAGAATTATGTCAGATTGGCTCACAAAGCAGACTACAACTCAAAGCTGTATCCAGGAGATATGCCTAATACAAAGTAATTGAGCAAAATAAATAAAAACCTGGTAAGGATGCAAACACTAATTGAAAGAAAGCAGGTGTTGCAATCTGATAATAGACAAGGTAGAATTCAGCCCCATAAAACTTAAATGAAAAAAAAGGATATATTATAATGCTAAAAGCTACACTTCACAATGAAGATATAAATATTATTAGTATGTATGAATTAGATTACACAGATGCGACCCTCATATAACAGAAACCACAGGAAAGGAAAGAAGAAATGAACAGGGGTTCACTGGCATAGGAGCTATAGACAGGCATATACAGTAGGGCAATTTACCCTTTCAGTCCTAGACAGATCAAGATGGCAAAAAAATCAGTGTGGATAATACTCATCTACCTTATTCATTATGTAGAAGACCAAACAACACAGCAAATAAGGTAGACTTTGTGGATATACTTCAAATTTTGTACCCCTATAATAGAGAGCACACCTTCTTTCCAAGTACACATTCACAAAAAAATGACCATATATTAGGCCATAAAGAAAACCTCAGTAAATTCCAAAAAATATAAATAATACACACCACCCTCACTGACTAAATGCAATAAAACTAGGAATTAATAAGAAAATAAAAAACAAAAGTCACTTTCACCTGGAAAAACAAAACCATCTGTTAACAACTCTTGGGTCAAAGGGGAAATAAACAAACTTGCAGAATTTCTAAAACTGTTCTAAGGAAAACTTAGTGTATCAGGATCTATGGGATACAGCTAAACAAAACTCACAGGAAAATCATACCATTATTTAGCTCTATCACCAAAAATGGAAACAAACGAGTTATATTAGAACTCAAAAGGCTGGAAAAGAACAAACAATTCCAAGAGGAATTTGTAAAAATACATGTATCAGGGCCTCCCTGGTGGCGCAGTGGTTGAGAGTCCGCCTGCCGATGCAGGGGATACGGGTTCGTGCCCCGGTCTGGGAGGATCCCATATGCCGCGGAGCGGCTGGGCCCGTGGGCCATGGCCGCTGGGCCTGCGCGTCCGGAGCCTGTGCTCCGCAACGGGAGAGGCCACAACAGTGAGAGGCCCGCATACCGCAAAAAGAAAAAAAAAAAAAAAAAAAAAAATACATGTATCAGACATATACCTCCTCTGTCCAAGGGACAACTTAAATAGCGCAGGAAATCTCTGTACCTGGGAGATTAGGTCCTGGGGGGAGGTGGGGTACATATGTGGTTACTTTTTGATTTCTTTTGTAGATATTGGTGTATTCTGGTTTTCTACATTTCTTTAGTCAATTGTGGAGCACTCAGAATTTTGTAAAACACTGTCCATTTAATCAATATTTAAAATTCATTGGTCCAAAGTTATGCATTGTAGTATATTAAGAATTGGTACCATGAATGTAGTTGTGTACATTTATGATTCTAAGATTCTCTGTCTCCTGAGCTTGGGTTACCTCTCTGAGATCTCTTTCCTTAGATATTGGGCTGGTATTTCCTTACAATATGGATGTGTTTTTTTTTTTGTTTGTCCATTAAAGGATGCAAAAGATCTCTTTGTTTTATTTTTAATAACTGCATGTGCATCTACAATTATTTTAAAATAAATATTTTATTTTTAGTTATTTTTTGCACTAAGGTTAAATTTTTTAATTTTACTTAAAAAAATTGAGGTATAGTTGATTTACAATATTATATAAGTCTAAGGTGTACAACATAGTGATTCACAATTTTTACAGTTTATACTCCATTTATATTATTGTAAAATATTGGTTATATTCCCTGTGCTGTACAATATATCCTTGTAACTTCTTTTATACATAGCACTTTGTAACTTTTAATCCCCATTCCTATTTTGCCCCTTCCCACTGCTAACCACTGATTTGTTCTCTGTATCTGTGATTCAGTTTCTTTTTTGTTGTATTTGCTAGTTTGTTTTATTTCTTTTGGATTCCACATATAAGTGATATCATACAGTATTTGTCTCTCTCAGTCTGACCTATTTCACTAAGCATAATACCCTCTAAGTCCATCCATGTCATTACAAAAGGCAGAATTTCATTATCTTTTATGGCTGAGTAGTATTCCATTATATAAAATATATATATATATACCACATCTTCTCTATCCATTCTTCTGTTGATGGACACTTAGGTTGCTTCCATATTTTGACAACTGTAAATGATGCTGCCATGAACATTGGGGTGCATGTATCTTTTTAAATTAGTGTTTCTGTTTTCTTCAGATATATACCCAGGAGTGGAATTGCTGGATCATATGGTAGTTCTATTTTTAGTTTTTTGAGGACCCTCCATATTGTTTTCCTCAGTGGCTGCACCAATTTAAATTCCCACCAACAGTGTACAGGGTTCCCTTTACTCCACATCCTTGCCAACACTTTTTATTTGTTGTCTTTTTGATATTAGCCATTGTGACAGGTTTGAGGTAATATCGCATTGTGGTTTTGATTTACATTTCTCTGATGATTAGTGTTGTAGAGCATCTTTTCACATGCCCATTGACCATCTGTTTGTCTTACAATACCGACAAGTTTTTCAGGCATTTAAGGAGTACTAAAATTACTCATTATTTTTAGCTGTTTTCAATGGAAGTATGTGACACTAGAAATGGACAGTTCTGTTTTTTGTCAGTAATTATTTCCTCATATTTACTTGAGTGTTGTTTTTTTTTTAAGTTATTTTTCTAACTCCTTGAATTGAATGCTTAGCTAATTTACTTTTTTTTTTTTTTTTTTTTTTTTTTTTTTGCGGTATGCGGGCCTCTCACTGTTGTGGCCTCTCCCGTTGCAGAGCACAGGCTCCGGACCCGCAGGCTTAGCAGCCATGGTTCACGGGCCTAGCCGCTCTGCGGCATGTGGGATCTTCCCGGACCGGGGCACAAACCAGTGTCCCCTGCATCGGCAGGCGGACTCTCAACCACTGCGCCACCAGGGAAGCCCTAGCTAATTTACTTTTAGTCTTTCTTATTTTCTGAAAATCCATTAAAGCTCTAAATTTTCCTCTGAGGACTGCTTTGCCTGTGCTCATGGGTTTCAACATGGAATACTCTCATTAAACAGTTTT
Source organism: Mesoplodon mirus (assembly GCF_964341445.2). Classification (NCBI taxonomy): domain Eukaryota; kingdom Metazoa; phylum Chordata; class Mammalia; order Artiodactyla; family Ziphiidae; genus Mesoplodon; species Mesoplodon mirus. The sequence continues at coordinate 227,909,012 of NC_138977.1, read as the reverse complement.
AATTTCAGTTTTTACTTTCCCTTGCATTCACAAGTTACTCAGAGGTTCTGGTCCACATTTTTGTGTAGTGATGTTTTGCGGCCTTTCTTTGGTTATTGCTTTCTAGTTTTATTGCTTTGGATTCAGAGAATGTGGTCCCTGTGACTTCTACTTTTGTGGAATGTACTGAATTTTCTTTAAGCACTAAAACTAGGGCAAAATTTTAAAATAAATATTCCACAAATGTTTGAAAAATGTATGGATTCTCTATTTGTTGTGGGCAAAGCTCTCTTTATGCCTTTTTGAGCACGCTTTTAAGTTGATATTTTAATCTTCTGTCTGTTCATTTTTCACTTTGTAATTTTTATTTTTTTTTTTTATTTTTTATTTTTTTATTTTTTTATTTTTTTTTTCTTTTTGCGGTATGCGGGCCTCTCACTGTTGTGGCCTCCCCCGTTGCGGAGCACAGGCTCCGGATGCGCAGGCCCAGCGGCCATGGCTCACGGGCCCAGCCGCTCCGCGGCATATGGGATCCTCCCAGACCGGGGCACGAACCCGTATCCCCTGCATCGGCAGGCGGACTCTCAACCACTGCGCCACCAGGGAGGCCCTGTAATTTTTAAGATGTACCTTAAAATCTCACTCTGTTTCTGTGAGCAAGCCAGTTTTTTCTGTTTTTGTTTTATATATTTCATATATTCTGTTATAGATATATATACTGTTTTCTACATTCTGTGTTATATATATGTGTGTGTATACACATACACATGTGTATATTATATACATATATACTGTTTTATATATTCTATGTTATATATATGTGTACATACACACACACATATATATTATATACATATATACTGTTATCTACATTCTGTGTTATATATATGTGTGTATACACATAAACACACACATGTATATATTATATACATATATACTGTTTTCTACATTCTCTGTTATATATATGTGTGTATACACACACACACACATATTATATACATATATACTGTTATCTACATTCTGTGTTATATATATGTGTGTGTACCCACACACATATATGTTATATACATATATACTGTTTTATGTATTCTGATGTTACGTTCAATGTGTGGGAGTTTATACTATTAACCAAAAGGACTGTGATTTTATATAAAATATAATTTCTTGTCCTAAATATCCTTTCTGTCTTGATCGTTTTGGTCTAATATTAAATTTCAGCTTCCTCAAATATGACTAGACACTCTTTTATGATCTCGATTCCTCCACCTCCTATACTTTGTTGCTGTAATTTAGAATTTTAGGTTCATATTAATTGTTATTAGCATTTTGCTTTTACTTTTTCAAAACCATACCATCTATGGCTATATTATAAAAATAATTCTTTTCTAAAGTTGTAACATTTTGGTTATTTTTCTCACTGTTATATCTTATATCCAGTATCTTCATCTTTATTACATTCATTTTTCAAAGTTTGCAGCGTAAATGCTCAAATAACTCTTCTAAAAAGTTGGGAAAGTGTCCCAGTTGCCTAACATAAGTATCTCTATTTTGCCTTACACATGACTGATGTTTAGGCTAGGTATGAAGTGCTAGGTACAAAATTCTTATTCCTTGTCCTTGAAACATTGCTTTGTTACCTTCTCAGACCTATTTTTGAAAATGAAACAGCTGATGCCAACTTGATTTTTTGTTTCTTGTGGATAACCTGCTCTTTTCTTTTTGGACACTTTTAGGGTAAATCTAGGAATGGGTCATTTTTCATTCTTTTTGTACAGCTCTTGGTAAATGCTCTCAATAAGGCAAAACAAAAGAAAAAATCCCCCAAACTCAAGACACTTTTCAACACAGGGAGAATTACTTTATTAACACTTTGCTTATTTTTTCCCTTCCAACATCTTTGTTTTCCCTTGAAAATGCTATTAGACAGACATTGGAGCTTCTGAGTCAGTCCTCGCCCTCTTTTAAATTTTCTCTCATACGTTTCCCCTCTGTCCTTTTGGATTGAGTTTTGAGATACCCTCTTAAACTTCCACCTTCCTAATCTGATATTCAGCTTTGTCTAATTATTCTTTTTTTTCGAGTTTTTCATCCTGGAAATCATATTTTTAATATCCACAAATTTTATTAGATCCTATTTTAAATTAATAGGTATTCTTTCATATTCTTCTAAGCTCATTCATTTGACATATTTTAACTTTTTCTTCTGCTTTCATTCTTATTCTTTTCTCACTCCTCTGTGAGTGGAACTGTTCTTTCATGCTGCTTCCCCCAATGTGTGATGGTACTTAATTATTCATTTCCTATATGAGATTGTAAGCCAAGGGGTATTGAAGGCTGTGCTGTGTTACCTGTGTCACCTTGGTAGTGAATGCAAATTCTGATCTTAGAAGCCCTGGCTCTGGGCCGCTTAGGAAGTCCCAAAATTGCACATTTCAAAAGGGAGGAAACAGACGCAGCCAGCTCTCTTAAAGTCTAGACTCAGATCTTGTGCCCTGTCCTCCACAACCCCCATCCTACCATTTAATGCAAGTCACAAGCCACGCAGATTGGATGAGGGAGGTGCCCACACAAGGACGTGAACACTGGGAGGTGTGGCTCATCGCAGTACTTTGGAGACTAACCTTTAAATAATTTCTAGGCTGAACCGTCCATGACCTGATCTTTTTACTTCTCTGATCTTGGGGTGTTATGGGGGTTCTCCTGGGAAACCTATTTTCATGAAGGCCCGCTTTTTTGTCTGTTTGGAATTGTTGGCACTCTAACTTATTGGAATTTGCCATTGATCAATTTCCATGTGCTCTGTAATCTCCAGAATTTCTTCTCTGTTTTGATCTATTGAGGGGTACAGTTCTAGTACTATCATGGATTTAAAAATATTCTTTTAGTGATTTAAACTGGGTTTGGATAGGGATGAGAGAATAATATGTCTTTAGTCAGCCATAGTAATCGGAATCCTGTTTTCTAACTTTTAAATTAAGAGCATCTATTCTGCTAGTAAATCAGAAATACAGAACAAGTTCTAAGACATATTTTCCCCCTTATACTTTGTGCCATTACATTATTTTATCTTTTTAAAGGAAAACAATTGAGTTTTTGCCTTTTAATCTATTTCTTTGTGTATTTTTATTTTTCCCTAAAATTTGCTGTAAATTAGTCAATTTAATTTTTTTATTGTTGCCTGTCTCCCTTCCATCATTAATTTTCATTAACTCTTGAGTGGCTTTATCTTCCTTCTTGATGCTTGAAGACAAAGGTTATGAACACCCATGAATAGAGTATCCGGTTTTGAGAAGTCAGATTGCGTGTTTGGCTTCCTTTATAATGTGTGTGTGTGCATGTGTGTTTGGAAGCTTTTGCGATGGAAGAGTTTTTCTTGGTGCCTAAACCACAAAAATTGATGATTGAATAGACTTTTATCATCCTTGCAGAGTAATGTTTTATGTACGTGTAAGATAAATTGACTAATTTTCACAGAAAAGGGAAACTTTTCTATTTTATTTTTGTGAGCCAAGTTAGCACGAAATTCTAACTTTTCTTTTTGGTAAAGATTTTATCAAACCTCAGCCTAGCAAAAAGTGACTGGAAGTGTATCTCTATCTAGGAATCTTGGTAAAGCAACACCATCCCTAGATAATAATGATGTCAAAGTACTGAAAGTGTATTTAGATTGATGCTTCTGTGTCTGGGCTGCCCAGATGAAGGCTAGTGTAAATTTATGTCACCAACCACAGCAGGCCCTCAGAGCTGCAGGACAGTCACACTGTGGGTCTCTCCTGATGCTCCCAAACCACAATTTGAAATGTTCTCCACTTTTCTCAAATTGTCTTTTTCTTATTGACTAATAAAATCTCTCTATATTAAGAACTTGATCATGTTATTTGCAATCTTTTCCCAGATTTATTTGCCTTCTATTTTATTTTTATTTTTTATTTTTTTTCTTTTTTTTTTGCGGTATGCGGGCCTCTCACTGTTGTGGCCTCTCCCGTTGCGGAGCACAGGCTCCGGATGCGCAGGCCCAGCGGCCGTGGCTCACGGGCCCAGCCGCTCCGCGGCATATGGGATCCTCCCAGACCGGGGCACGAACCCGTATCCCCTGCATCGGCAGGCGGACTCTCAACCACTGCGCCACCAGGGAGGCCCTGCCTTCTATTTTAAAAAGGTGTTTTAAATTATCACAGCAATCCATATTTTCTTTGTGTTTTTCCCCCATTGTTTTCGTGTTTTCTCATTCATTCATTTATTTGGAAAGACAGACATGAGTCTCCCTTCATGGAATTTACAGTATATATATATATATATATATATATATATATATATATATATATATATATATATATAGTGTTACTTAAAATTTTTTGCATTTTTTTAGTATTTTCTTAGTGAGTTAATTTAAACCCATCTGGAATTTATTTTGTTATATCATATGAGATGTGCCTGTAACTTATGTCAATTTATTTTACACATGTGGGCATTTTTTCTGACCCTATTTATTAAATTTCTCTTTCCCATGGTTTTTAATTTTCCCTTTTAAATGAAAAAGTCATTAGTTAAATGAGTCTTTCTGACAGGGAAAATTTCCCGCATTGTCCTTCTTCTCCCCCAGTAATTTCTTACCTCTTCTTTGTTATTTATTTTTGATATAAATTTTAGAATGATTCTGTCAGGTGCCATAACAATATCCACTGGGATTATGACTGCATTTGTTTTCCTCTTTTAAATTAATTGGGAAAAATATCCATCTTTACTGTATTCAGTCTTCCTGTCAATGACCATGATCTATTTCTATAAAATGTTTTAATGTCTCTCAGGAAATACTTGTGGTTTTCCTGTTGCAAATTCTGTACAATTCTTATTGGGATTTGTCCTTGAATTTTATATTTTTGTTTGCTATTATGAAATTGATTTTCTTCCATTCCTTTTTCTAATAACTTAGGAATTAATTCTTCTATACTTAACTTGTTTCTGGCTACTTTACTTAAAACTTGAATTAATTCTAAACGCTTCTATGTATGTGGTATATTTCTTGAAAATAATTTTGTCATTTCATTTATAATAGTTCATTTTTAATATTTCACATGTCACTGCATTGGGAAAATCTATCAGAACAATGTTAAAAAACCATAGTGATAATAGACATCTTTGCTTTATTTCCAGTTTTAACAGGAATAACATCAATATTTTTGCATAGCTTCAGTTTTATCATGTAAAATGACGATGGTAATGTCTACCTTTGTTCACATGGTTAAGAAGCAGAAATAAGGAAATGACTCAAACAATATATAAATATAAGGTGGTAATGTGATTTATTTCTAAGATAGACTAGATTAATAGTCTTAACAGTGTGAGACTCAGAGGCATTCATTTCTCTAGAAACCACCCATTTCCTGTTTTCACAGATAACTAAAGACTAACACCGACTTCCCAGATAGAGTTCTTTCCTTCCCTGTTAACTGTTTACAAGTGGTGGAGTCCTTCTTAGGTGGGCACAGAAAACCAGCATAAGAGTTTATTAAAACATCCACTGGTCTTGTCCAAATTCAAGTTCACCTTAGATTCCAAGCCCAATCATCTTTGGGATGCCGGTTCTACTTGGTGGGTAACAACAAAAGGAGTGACTTAGGATCTTATCCCGCGTTCAGTTTCTGCAGAGCGGTTTCTGTCTTTGAAATTGACAGTTGGGAAATTGGGGTTGCACAGGAGTGAATCAGCTGTCTCCACCCTATTTCATGTGGGGGAGACCCTGGAAGGAGAGGCTGTGTGGCTGTAACTGACCTTCCCTGTTTATTTCATCTGTACAGGCACCACGCCCAGGGTGGAGGCTACCCTGCTCTACCAAGTGAACCATCACAGTGGAGGTGGGTGGGCAGTGCGTCCTCCTGGGACCCACTCACACCTAGAATCCATCCATGGGCAACTGAACTGTTGGCCGGAATTGCCTGCAACTTCCCCTGTGATTAGGCTTCTAAGCCACTAGTTAGATTGCTGTGCTCTTCTTAATGTGGTTTTTCAGCAACTCAACATATTTGTTCTTAAGCAATCTAGACACCAGTCGGTGTTTGTAAAGACAATATTTCCAGGAAAAGTCTCTGGAGAGGCATGTAGTGTGCGACCATTCCATGATAAAGTGGGGATGGTGGCCATCAAGAGCTCATGCATTTGCTTCCCTGCCACCATGGCAATCTCGTCGGATGCCACTTTCCACATTGGTAAGTGGGCTGCTCTCTGCTTAAAAATGAGGACCTGGCTCCCCTACTTCTTAGTGGAGCCAGTAAGGCTGGTGACAGTAAAAAGAAGCAATGCATAATGTTCATGCTACTGCCGTGTGCCAGTCTGCTTAAGACGGGCCCTAAATGGTTTTTAATCCCAGGATACACTGACTGTGATAATGTGAGAGAGGCCGACCGGCTGTGTCTGTTATAAAATCATTGCCAACATGAGCAGAGTTCAAAAAGGTTAGAGGGGTCTTGTGACCGATTCTGTTCATTCCATAAGGACTTGAGGGAAGCAAAGAGGCAATGATTCTCTTTGGGGCTTGTTCTTGAAAGATTACCTTTTATGCAGGTAAGTCAAACGTTTAAAGAAGTAAACAGTTTAAATACAGCCAGTTTTAGTAATTTTTCTACTGTTCGACTTAACTGCTTCATGACGTAATAAAAAAACAACCTGCAGTACCTAACCAAGGACAAAGAACTCCTAAGATAAAAAAGCTGTAAAATCTTGCAAGGGCTCATCTATAAAATATCATTTTGATTTTGGGTCTAGAGAAGGGCTCTACAACTCAAATTACAATAAATCTCTAAAAGTCCGATAGTGATTTATGCCAGCTTGTGCTGTAATGGACAGCATTGCACCATCCCATGAAGTTATGACTGAGGAATTGGGGGAAAAGAGTGAGTGTTATTCTGGACTTTATTTTGGCACCTTGCAGAGCTCAATGTTACCACAATTATTGGTTTTCTGAAATATGTCCCTATGCATTATTCTGATCAGATTACTTGCATTGCACAATCCTCTGGTGAATAACAGGACAATAGCACAAAATAAATCTCTCTCTGAAATTTAATCTCCGTGTCTGTACACTGTTAAGAGGAACATCTACAGTCCTCCGATAAGGAGCTGTATATCTTCCCTAACTGAACTGGGGTTTGTTCTTCAATTATCTGCAATGGAAATTCACAAACAGGCAAATGACCGCGTGGCTGATGTTTATGTTAGGAACACGGTGTTGAAACATAGCTGATGTTCTCACAAACCCCGTGTGATGAAATTCTAATTTCTTTTGTAAAAATGCCACAGCAGATCGGGTTGGATGGTTTTCCCCAATGCGTTACCCTTTCACCTCCAAGAAGTTTCTGGGCTAATTCTTTGGAAAATCTTCCTCCCCAGTGAGGGGTGGCTGTGTACGTGGGACCATCCCTTAAAATTTTGCACCTTTTCCTTTGAAGCTCTGTGAGGCTCCCCTCATTTAAAGGGGATAAACTGTTCTGTCTTGAGTTGTAGAATTCCCCCCAGGGAGTGGATGGTGCGCCAATCAGGAAAACACAGGATACTTGTGCCCCGTGACCCTGCCTCTTGTTTCTTGAGCTGGGGGGCATGTTCTTGTTGAAATGAGTGATGGGAGTGGGAGAGGTCTGGCACACACCCTGTAAAAATAGGACCTGTGCTCCCAGCTGAAGCCCTGGGAGCAGCCTGCTTCCTATGCGCCGCTGTATCCCAGCCAGAACCGATGCTGTGGGCCCGGGCCAATAGCAAGCCAGGAGCACCACTCTCGTGGCCCCTTGTTGATGAGGAAACATCACATCTTGAAGTCATTTTTTCCTCTCTTTCTAGAAATCCTATTGTCAGAATGTTACCAGACCTCCTGATTTGGGTGTGGACCTCTTGGAACAGACTCATATCCTGGGGAAGTATCCAGGAAATGTTTATTCTTTATTTCAAAATTAGTTTTTGAAAAAAAAAATATAAAAGAAAGACATGTTCACTATAAAAGGAAGCAAAGAGTACAAAATAGGCTACATTAAAAGTTCGCCCCTGCCCCCTGCCACCAGCCCACTTCCCATGTGTCTGGGTCCTCTCCCCCGAGGGTGTGTGACAAAGACTTCCTTCTATCCTGTCACAAGCGTGTGCGGGGCACGTACACAAGAGGAACAGCGTTTTACATACCCCATGCCTTCTTGTTCTCACCTGATATATCCTGGACAATTTTTTTTTCATATTTACACATACCTTCAAGCTGATGGAAATGAATCCTGCTTAGTATTCCAGAAACAACTTTAATTTGGCCTCTACTCATAGATGTTGAAGCTGTTTCCAGTCTTCCTCTTTTACAGACAAAAGGAAAGCAAGGAAAAGGATAGTGCTTTAGAGCAAGTTTGGTACAAAAAAGACTCAGTTCAAATCCTAACTTTATCACTCTCTGGCCATGCCACCCATCTCCTGTAAGCCAGTCTCCTCATCTGTAAAATTGGAATAAAAGACACCCATGTCACGTAGTTGTTGCGAGAATTAAAATAACTCACGTAGAGAGTGAAGACCAAGGCATTGAGTACAGAAAGCTTTCGCTGTATCTCATCTGGAATAAACACGCCTCTGTGTGTGTGTGTGTGTGTGTGTGAGAGAGAGGGGGGGGCAGAGAGAGAATCTTTGTGAGATTCAATGAAGAGAGTGCATGGTAAGATTCAGTCTCCCTTGTGGAATTGCTGGGTCAAAGCCCAGGTGCGCTTTAAATTTGGGGGACTGTTGCCACATCACCCTTCTCAAAGGAGCACCAAGTCCAGCTATTACTAGGAAGTACCAGTGCCTCTTTCCCACACTACTGCCAGGACTGGATGATTCACAGGCTGGTAAGCCTTTGCAAATCTGTAAGTAAAAATGGTACTTTTTGCTATGATGTGCATTTCTTGACTTATGGTTGTTTCCTACTTTTGTGGTATTTCTTCTCTCGACAGCCTGTCCATATTTTTGGACATTTTCCTTTTGGGTTGATGAAATTTAAACAAACAAACAAGATGTGTTTGTTCTTCTTACATTCTGGAAAACCCCCTTTCACCCGTCATAGGTGTTGTGTGCATTTCCCCCAGATTTTCATTTCTTTACCGACTTAGTGTATGGAAATTTTGCTTCAAGGAATTTGACAAATTTTATTTAGGCATCGTTATCAGTCTTCTTTATTTTTTCTGGGTTTGGGGGCACAGTTATAACCACTTAGCTATTTCTAGCTTATTAGGAAAATCCATGCTTCTTTTAGAACTATCATGCTTCCATTGAGAAAGTTAAGTATTGTAGGTCTCTGGAACATATCCATTCTATTCATATTCATCCTAACTGAAACTTTACCCCCACTGAACATCCCCCTGTTTCCACTCTCCTCCCAGGCCCTGACAACCACCATTCGACTCTCTAGTTAACAAATCAGTATTGTCCACCTATAAATTGGTTAAGAGGGTGAATCTCATGTTGTGTTATTACTACATATAGCCCCTATAGTCAAACCAAACCAAACCAACGATAACAAAACCCAAAGGGGCCAGAGGAAGCTTTTGCAGGTGGTGGATATGTTTAGCGCTCTAATCGTGGTGATGGTTTCACAGGTGTACGTGTATGTTCAAGCTCATCAAATTGAATACATTAAGTATGTCCAAGTTTTTGTGTATAGCAATTATATCTCAATAAAGCTCGCACACACGTGAGTATTTGGCCCAAGTGAAGTTAATTTTGGTGTAAAGTGTTGAAGTAGTGATCCATTCTCCCTTTCCCGGAATTGCTAGTCAGTCGTCCTGACACAATTTGTTGACCTGTCCATCCTTCTCCACTGTTTGAATGGTAGCATTAGAGCATGAACATTTCCATATGTTTTATTCATTTTTGGAGACTCTATTCTATTGCCTGGATTTACATAACCATTTTTATTTCTGTATCATATTGCCTTTTTTTTTTAAAGAAGTTACTTCTTTAAATTATCATTCAGGAAAATTGATTTTTTTTCTTTTAGTTCTAGTAGCTTCATTTTCATTTTTCTTTTTAGTTCTATTTATTTACTTTTAGTTCTACAGTTCTATGAATTTTAGCACACAGTGTATGTATTAAACTGCTTTAACTAACATAGCTTTATCGTATGTTTGTTAATGCAATTACTCTTCTCGTACGAACGTTGTTGGTTCTTTCCATATGACCATTTTAGATTTTGGCCAATTAAAAAAAAATTCCTGATTTTTAAAATCTGTGAATTTTAGGAGAATTGATGTTTTTTTCACTATGGAGGTATGTCCTTCTACTTACTTAAGGCTTTTTTTATGTCCCTTCACTTAGTTAAATGTGTTTCCAGTGTGCTTCTGTTTGCTTCTTACGTTTATACCTAAGACTCTTGTCTGGTTTCTTGCTCTTGTGAATGAGAAATCCCCTTCCAGTACATTTTAAAATCTATTTATTATAAAGAAAAGTTATTGATTTTTCAATAACAATTTCATGACCAACAACATTAGTAATATTTTATTATTTCTGGTAGTTTTTTGGTATCTTGACTTTTTTTTCCCCAGAGATACACTATATTCTCTGCTTTACTAATTTGTGTTATCTTTGCATACTCTTCCTCCCACCTGTGTTTGGTTCATTCTTTTCTTCTTATACAACTTCTTGAGTTGGAGATTTAGATTATTTTTCTTCAGCTTTTTAATATGCAGTCAAGGCTTTCCTTTTTTTCTCCCAATACTGCTGTAGCTATATCCCCAATGATTTCGTGTGTTGTTTCTTATTGGTCAGTTTTAAATATTTTAATTTTTATAGTTTATAATAAACAATATACTAAGTAGTAATAAGTAAGTAAAAATTTATAATTACAATTTCTTTTGACTTTTTCTTTCTCATTCTTTGCCTTCTGTTTGGTTTTTTAAGTTTTTTCCTCTGTTCTCTTAGTTTGTAAATATTCTGTTATTTTGATGACTACTTAACTTTTTAACCTGTATATTCCTGTCCTCCTCTAGAAAAATACAAGGACTTAAGAAGACGTTAGTCATTTCTTATGTTGAATGAATATCACTGGCCTCCAAAATGTCACTGTTAAGTATTATGTTGCCTTTTGGGGGGGGTGTGGACATGTGCATGTGTGTGTGTGTGTGCACATGTGCACCATTTAAGGATGAATCTAACCTATTAAGTCTTTTTTTTAAATCAGAAAAGAACTTTCAATTTTATAAACTTTCTTCATGAATCTGTTTCTCACATTCTTGTCTTTGATCTACTGATCAAAGATTAACAAATTTTCTTGTGTCAAATCATCTAAATGGTAATTGAAATCGCAGCTATTCTTTATTCATTTTTGAAAAAAAATACTTCCCGGGCATCACTCATGTGCTGTTCTAGGCAACAAGAATGAGGAAGGGACTCATGTGCTGTTCTAGGCAACAAGAATGAGGAAGGGAGACCATCACCTTCTCCCGGCTTGCTTTTGTACATGTCACAGACAAGAAGCCACAACTAAACAAGACGTTTGACAATTCACCGAGGTCAATAGCACTTTGAAGGAAGTGAAGAGGGGAACGTGATGGAGTCAGGCATTGCCGAGAGCATCTTGAGGCTGTGAGTGTTCAGCACGAGGTGAAGGCTTTCAGGAATCTTGCTTTGAAAGCTGCTTTACCCATCATGAATATTCTTTTTGTTAGCACACTTTTACTTCCAATCTTTCTGTTTCTTACAGCATATATTTGAGTTTTAATTTAATATACTTTTTAGGTGGTGAATTTATCTAGTTTACATCTATAGTGACAGATGTATTTTTAGAAGGTGTTATGCATGATTTTATGTTATTGTTTCCTTTTTTTTTTTTTTTTTTTTTTTTGCGGTACGCGGGCCTCTCACTATTGTGGCCTCTCCCGTTGCGGACGCACAGGCTCAGCGGCCATGGCTCCCAGGCCCAGCCGCTCCATGGCATGTGGGATCTTCCCGGACCGGGACACGAACCCGCGTCCCCTGCATCGGCAGGCGGACTCTCAACCACTGCACCACCAGGGAAGCCCTGTTTCCATTTTTTATGCTTCTTTTGTATTCTTTTTTCTGCTCACACAATCTGAGTGTGTGAGAGAGACACAGAGAGAAAACTGGACCGGAGAGTGAGTCTGTCTAGTAAATATTTGGGAAGATTATGTTTCGTTTTAGTTTTTTTAGGGGTTACTTTTATAATGTTAAAAAATTGCTTATACTTCTATTTCTCGATTGATCAACTTCAAATAATACCGATTTGTCCCAACCCATGAAAGATGGGGAAATAAGTGGCTTTATATCCTCTTTTTTCCTCCCCATCTCTGGATTATTGTTAGTTTGTTATAATTTTAGTATTTTTGATTAAAATAAAGCAGTATTGACTTTCTGCTTTATCCCCATAATTCTTACAATCTCTTTATCTTGATTCCATATTTAAATATATGCAATGCTCACCACCAGTTCATATTCTCATTTCTAATTTCCTTATTTATTTTCCTAGATTGCATCTAAACTTTTTTCCACAAAGGGCTCATCGATGCTATAACTGAGAAAAAGTTTTCTATTCAGTGTGGACACAAACAAATTGGCTGAGTGTGAAACCCTGGAGTCATACTTCTTCCCCCCATCTTTGGAGAATAGTGTTTCTCAAAGTGTGGTTTTCTGGGACCCCTGCAACCTCAGAATTATCAGAGATTATCATACGGACCAGCAATTCCATCCTAGTGAGTCAGAGGTTCTGAATGTGGGTTTGGGAATACTGCTCTTTAAAGAGGCACTAGAGGCCCCCTCATCCGCAGCTGAGGTTCAAGCGTCAGTGCAGCCTGAATTGTTCTGTGGGCCCCTGGCTCTGAACCATGCACACAAAATCTCGGGTCATCCAGGAATTTACCTTTGTTAGTTGATTTCCTTGTTCTGGTTCTTGTCCTTAAGCGTTTTTAAAAAAATACTTGAGGGGCTTCCCTGGTGGTGCAGTGGTTGTGAGTCCGCCTGCCGATGCAGGGGACACGGGTTCGTGCCCCAGTCCGGGAGGATCCCACATGCCGCGGAGCGGCTAGGCCCGTGAGCCATGGCCGCTGAGCCTGTGCGTCCAGAGCCTGTGTTCCTCAACGGGAGAGGCCACAGCAGTGAGAGGCCCGTGTACCGCAAAAAAAAAAAACAAAAAACTTGAAATTCAGTCACTTCCTCTAGATATATCTTAGTGTTTATAGTCTTGTATCATTTTTTTCCACTGGATTTGGGGATCAGGTCTCTCCTTAGTTTAGGAAAGTTCCTTCCATGATATCTGGGAATGATTTTATGTTCTGCTCCATGTCCTCTCCCTTTGGGGACCCCTCCTCCCAGCCCCTCTCTCTATCCTTACTCTGATTAGTTTTCTTCACAGCAGTTGACAGTGTCTGAACTTGGTTCATTTCCTTGCCTCTTCCCCGTCTTTATGATAAAGTCAGCTTTAGGGAGCTGGTGGCTTCCTCACTGCTTATGTCTGGGGTCCTGGAACAGCACCTGCATGTAGTCAGAACTCAATTATTCAAGAATTTTAGAAGGAACAAATGAATGACTACGTGGAGAATGAATGAAGTAGCCCCATCTGTGTTAGAACTGACTGAGTCTAAATTGGAACCTGATGTCTTTCTCTCACGTGCATCACCTCCTCCTTGTAACCCTTCATCTTTCCATATCATTCTGTGACATTTCCATAGGCTTGGCATTGTCTGTTCAGATTCCTGCTGCTTTAATTGAGGTTTTCGTTTCTGTAACAGTTTTATTATCTTAAATTGTATCCCCTTCTGCTATTCTTCATTTTTATCTCTATTTTGTGATGTTCTCTGTTTTATCTCTTACCGTTCTTCTCTCAGGTATTTCTTCCATATTCCACTTTCTCTTAAATTTATCTGAGAATATAAAGAAGCATTTGCCTGGAAGATATTTTTTCCTGTCTTTGGAACAATTCTTTGAAAGCGCGTCCTTTGTCAGCCTTTTTCCTGACTGTTCTATTTTCACTTGGGTCATGTCTTTGTCAGACCTTTATTGAAGAGCACTGCTCATCTTCCAGTGGGAACGATCCTATTGGAGTTACTCAGGGGTAGTCTGAGCCACAGCACGGAGAGGGAGTGAGCTAGTGAAATAGCCACCTTGGTTTCTCATCTGTTCTGTATCATCGTCTAACTTAGGAGCAGGTTTTTCTGCATTTTCCTGTTTTTCACTTTGGCACGCCCTTGGAATGCATCCCAGTAAACTCATATTTTTAGTGGGTTTTTTTTGTTGTTGTTTAATTAGGGTTAAATGGTAAATAGTCACAAAACTGATTGTCATTTTTCCTTCTCTCCTGTTTTTCTCCAGGTTGGAATTCAAAAGCCGAGAGTGTTTCCACAGAGGACCCATCTTCAGCAATGCCTTCCTTCCCATTCTGCTTCCTCCCAGTGTTTTCAAGACCCTCTCTTTTTCAGCGACATCTGTTTGCTGTCCTGGCTCTGCAGAGAGATGCAGGGTCCACCCTAGATGCTGGATGTGGTTCTGTGTCACTGTCGACCATCACGTGTTATTTGAGGTTGCCAACATTTACTACCTTCACTGAAGCTGGAGCTCATTTTCCATCATTTTTGCTTTCACTGGTGGATTTTAGAAAAGAAAGCCTGACTTTACCCGCTTTTTACTGGAGCAACTTTGAAAAAGTGGAGTGAAGTCCAGCTGGCTTTGGGTGGGGTCCAGTGATGAAACTGCTCCCAGCTCAGCTGTCCCTATTGCTTGGTCCATATGTCCCTATGTGGTTCTTATATGGTTTTGCTAAAACTGGAAAGAAGTTACAGCCAGCACGAGTATAGTGTTTATAATGATTTGTTTTGAGTAACTCGCTGGTATTTCAGGATTCAGCAAATGCTGATAATTTGTGAGTAACTGCTGGAGCAGAGAAGACTAACATTTAATGGATACCTACTAGGTGATGATTGCTTTACCTCTGTTATCCTTCAATTTAATCTTCACAACAACCCTACCGGTTGGGTATTATTATCTCCATTTTGTGCATCAGGAAACTTTCTGGAGGTTGCCTTCCCACTGGGATCTGATTCTGAAACAAGTGCTAGTTCTCTTGAGCCCTGAGGTCCTCTGTGTGGAGATGTCTCCATTACTGTTTCTTGTCCTTCTTGGCAACATTTGGCCTTAACAGGGCCTAAGCGAATAAAAGTTTGACTTATCAGGGCCAATAAAAGTTGGCCTTATCAGGGCCTAAGTGAATAAAAGTTTTGTCATCGTGTTCGTCTTTATGAATGTCAACGCAGAGGGTACCCAGTGATCTTACCCATGGGTTAAGGCTGTGAAGTCGAAAGGATTAAGACAGCAGTTAAAAACAGGTAGTGTGTCCCCAGCTGCCCTTTATACAGTAGTTACAGCTGCTGGGCTACAAGGGTGCTAAGGAGGAGTACAGGCGCCTTTTGTCTCTTGGAGTCCCTAGGCCACATTCATGTCTCCCCACAGGCTGCTTCGTGAATGAACAACTATCCTCTTACCTGACTCTCTCACCCCCATGGCACACGTGGCATCTACGCCAGGTCGTGGTGCTCAGTAAATGTTGGATGGATGGATGGATGATGGGGAAGTCGGTGCAGGCTCCGAGCTCACAACATTCACCCCTGAAGGCCCACTTATACTTCCAAGACTCTCCCATCCTTAACCCTACAGTTGGGGATTCATTCTTTTTGCTTAACACTTGGTTCCAGGTGTCCATCATAAATGTGTTGCTATGTGTCTCTGTGAAGAACAGATACTCCGAGAAGACGGAATCAAACCTGCTTTGCTAGGTGTTTCTTAGGTGTCAGACTTTCTCCCCGAGAAGAGCTCTTACTTGAGGAGGCGTTGTTGGGGGAGGAAGAGTTGAAGGAGGTGGGTAAATTCTAGGAGGTGGTGTCATGGCCCCAAAGATGGAACCCGGGAATATGCCATGTCACATGGTGAAGGGGAATTAAACTTGCAGATGGAATTAAGGTTGCTAGTCAGCTGACCTTAAGATAGGGATGTTATCTTGGCTTATCCAGGTGGACCCAAATAATCACAGGGTCTTTAAAATTGGAAGAGGGAGGCAGAAGAGATGGTCAGAGTGATGCAGCATGACAAGGACTCCATCCACATTTGCCGGCCCTGAAGACAGAGGAAGGGGCCATGAGCCAAGGAATGCGAGCGGCTTCTAGAAGCTGGAAAAGGCAAGGCAATGGTTTCTTCCCCCAGAGCCTCCAGAAGGATCTCAGCCCTGCAGACATCCTGACTGTAGCTCAGCAAGACCCGTGTGAGACTTCTGAGCTATAGAACTGTAAAATAATACATTTGTGTTGTTTTAAGCCCTTACGTTTGTGTAATTTATTACAGCAGCAGTGGGAGACCAACATGTAAGAGAACACAGTGTGAAAAAGCTGGGATCGCAGTTGAATTGCCCACTTCCACTTCACCGTCTGGAACAAAGATTGGCCTGGACTGTGAGTGAATTATTTGGACCTGCATCTGGGTTTAGGAGGCTGCTCAGTGGTCTCACTGGTGACCCCATCTGCTGGAGACTTGGTGGGCGGGTCACCAGGCCTCCTTGGGAAGGTGGGGAAGAAAACACAGTTCAGCTCATTTCTGCCGATTTAGTCTCCAATGAAGTCACCCAGAACTGTTTGGGTGAGTTTGACAAAGCAGCAGTGGGATAAGGATTCAGAAAACACCTCCCTTGGTCCTCCGTTTGAGAGATTTCAGGCATTTTAAAGTCTTCTCTGAAAGGGGAACACATTTTATTCAAATTCCTGCACAGCTGCAGAAGTGTATTAGCATTTTTGTTTTGGTTTCAAAGTTTCTTCTTGATTGATAATGGTGGCAGCTCAGCTGGAGAAAAAGGCACACATGCACACACATGCATGCACTCAATCACATGTGCATACACACACACATGCACATACACATGCATACACGCACACATGCACACACACACACGTGCATACACAGAGTTCTAACAGCTCCCAACGTTCTTTTCAGCAGCAGATGGATTGGGTGGGTGTTCATATATGTAGGTTTGCCTATGCTCAGTATTTTAGGGGACTGAGAGTGGCCTGTTATAAATATTAAAACAAAATTCCAACATTTTTTAGTTCTTTTTTTTTTTTTTGCGGTACGCGGGCCTCTCACTGTTGTGGCCTCTCCCGTTGCAGAGCACAGGCTCCGGACACGCAGGCTCAGCGGACGTGGCTCACGGGCCCAGCCGCTCCGCGGCATGTGGGATCTTCCCGGACCGGGGCACGAACCCGCGTCCCCTGCATCGGCAGGCGGACTCTCAACCACTGCGCTACCAGGGAAGCCCTGTTTTTTAGTTCTTATATGGTAGGTGAAGTGCTATTCAGGTTACATGTGTATCTTATTTAATCCATAAAATTGTGTAAAGTAGATAATATTCCTATGCCCATTTTATAGATGAGAAAGGAGGTTATAGTCTAAATGAGGTTGTGCAGCGTGTGTGCCACACACCCTGGTCTGTGTGGCTCTGGTTATGAGCGCATGGTGCTTACATGCTCCTAATGGCCAGGTCGCTGAGTTTGCTCCCTGGCTCTGTGTTCACCAACTGTGTGACTGAGGGCAAGTTGCTTAATACTGTTGTGTCTTAATCCTTCATGGAAAATAGATGTGATAATAATACCTACCTCAAAGGGTTGCTTGTGGACTAAATGGGTCAATACTAGTTCAGCACTTTGAACACTGCAGGACACCTAGGATGTCCTCATACAGTGATAGCTATTGTTGTCACCTTAGGGCTGATTTTTTTCTGTAAATTGTCACGTCGACCAGTGGCTTGGATTAAGTGTGCTACTGAATCGCTTGTGAACGTTGGACAGAGCCTAGTTCACATCAGCCAAAGTTTAAATGAAACAAAACAAGAAAGGAAATTAAGCCAATGGATAAATGTATATCTTAATAATCCCTTTCTTTTTATTAATATTCTCATAATAACCTCAAATGTTCAGTGGGACAGCAATGATTGTATTTTTTTGTTGTTAAAATTGGGGAAACTGAAGCTCGGAGAGCAAAAATGACTTGACCGATGTTATACAATGATCAAACAGGAGAGGCCGATCTGCTTCCAGATGTAGTGATGGTTCTGCATCATCTCCCTCCCTCCCTTCTTTCCTTCCTTCTATCCATCCATCTATCATTTATTACTCAGAGTGTGCAAAGGAACGCAGTGACCAAACCCATTACAAATAAATGTGGAAATGTACATATTTCTTGAATCTTGGCTCAGTGGATTCTTTCTAATAAGATTGTAATGGCTTCATTAGGTTTTCTTCTCCTGGGGTCACCTTTATCTTTGTCTGTGACCTGGCTACTCCTGAATATTTTTCTTGCACTTATTCAGGAAGCATGCATATTTTCATGAAATTCTATCAGGACTTGATGCTCACCACTAATGGTATGAAATGGATTTTAGCATGTGAAGAACTCAAAAGATATGTTAATAGTCCTATGTATTGTAATGAATTTAGAAAAAAAACATGTAATAAGCATATTTCAGGGATGGTGTTCTGGTGATTTTCACTTGGGATGATGCTCCTGTAGGGAGTTCCCCTTAGATGCCGCATGCAGGTCTCAGCCCTCTCCCTGACACACAGATGCAGAACAGATGCTCTGGGTGTGACACCTCCTCCCTGAAGCCGATGGGGAAACCCCCGACAGGAGCCAGGACTGGAGAGGAGAGTGCAGCAAAGCAGTTGAACTGTCAATCATGGTAAGAGGAGGCCACTGGCGAGACGGCACTGACTACAGACAACTCCTCTTTAATACTGAGGCTTCTTGGCCTTAGCTTGAAAAAGTCTTCACTCTATTTGTGTTTCAAGAGCTTTCTGGATGAAATCTCCCAATTGTGAGATTGTATGCACGATTACAGCTGGCTTTGCAAATTAGCGTATCTTGCAGACATATTAGCTCATTTGAACAACGTACATTCATCCCTAGAAGGCAGCTTAAGCTGCCATCAGTATTCCACGTGCAGGACAGGAGAAAGTGGTGACCGTGGCTGGCAGTAGAGTCTTTTCCTGGTTCAGATGTCCTGGCGGGGAGCTCGTCTGAAGAACCCACTAAAAATATTTTGAACGTGAGGAAGACACACTTGAAAGATTTGCTGATAGGTATTCACGGGTGTTTTCCCCATCTCGACGGGAGTGGTGAGTGGACCGAGAACAAATTCTCATCACCTCCAGGATGTGGTGAATCATTTATTCAGAAGAGCAGACTCTGGAGATTGCCTAAACCCAAAGTTCCTTATTCCGTTTGGGTTAAGGATTAATTCTCGGTGTCCAACATGACCAAGGTGAGATGGTTGACTATTTCTGAGAATGTAAAAATGGGAATTGGTTTTCTTGGTACTAACTTATATTCGGTCTGAAAATTGGAATCATCTAGAAGACAGAAATGCACCTAAAGCAGAGATTCTCAAAATGGGGTACCCAGACCAGCGGCCGCCACCCCACCTGAGAATTTATTAAAAGGGCGGCTTCGCAAACCTTGCCTCAGGCCTGCAGGATCAGAAACGCTGGCAGGGGGGGCACCAGCCCTGCGTCTGTTTTCACAGGTCCTCTGGGGGTGCTGCTGGACCCTCCACTTTGAGAACCGACTGGAAGCCGAGTGGCCTATCCCTCACGACTGACGGTGGAGAAGCCCATCCTTCTCACTGAGCAGCTGACTCGCCAGTACGTGTTTTAGGGGAATTAGTTAGATTTATCATGACCTGTATTTCTTTTAAAAAATCTAATCTTTTAAAATATAGTTAAACTGTTTTATTTAAGTCATGTTCATTTTACGGGTACCTTCTATTTGTGATGAGGGATATTTAGTGTTTCATTAATGGTAATAATAAGAACTTCATTCAAGAAAAAAATGAGTATTTTGAAAAGAAAATCATAGGTTAGGTTAGTTAGCAATGGTACAGTTGGTATTATTTGTATCTTTTAATATTTCTGTAGCAAGTGTGTATTACCTTTGTCATCAGAAAACAATATGTGTTCTAAATACAAGTAAATCAATAGGTTTTAAAATGTGCTGTGGGGGGCTTCCCTGGTGGTGCAGTGGTTGAGAGTCCGCCTGCCGATGCAGGGGACACGGGTTCGTGCCCCGGTCCGGGAAGATCCCACATGCCGCGGAGCGGCTGGGCCCGTGAGCCATGGCTGCTGAGCCTGCGCGTCTGGAGCCTGTGCTCCGCAACGGGAGAGGCCACGGCAGTGAGAGGCCCGCGTACCGAAAAAAAAAAAAGAGTGCTGGGGGCGGGGCGGGTAAAGATGGGGTAGAATGCTGATGGGAAGTGGATGTACTTATTGTTTTTTTCCATTTCTGCAATTAGTGTTTGACTGACTTACTAATGGCGTTTTAACGTAAGACGTGCAAAGTGTGACTACAGAGTTCTGTGATTGCCCTTCACAACCGTGCTGGAAATGAGCATCCTGAAAGTTCGGCTGATAGAGAGGATTTTTAAAAATGTCACTTATTTCCCTTTAAACTTACATACAGTAAACTTCTTTCTTGTGGTGGACAGTTCTGACTTTCCCTGGAGTCGTGTGACTACTGCGATTAAGACACAGGTCTGTTCCACCAGCCCCCAAAATCCCTTGTGCTGCATCTCTGTAGTAAATCGCTTCTTCTATTCCGTCCCCTGACAACCACTGTTCTGTTCTCTGTCTCTATACTTCTGCCTTTTCCAGAATGTCGTATAAATGGAATCTTACAGGATACGGCGTTTGGGTCCAGTTTCTTTCACTGGCATTTGAGATGCATCCATGGCTGTTGCATTTATCAGTAGCTGTTTTGTTTGTTTGTTTGTTTGTTTTAATATGGATGGATCGCACTTTGTTTTCCAGTTGGGCAATTATAAATCGCTCTAAGCAATCAGGGTACAGATTTTTTGTGTGAACATAGTTTTCATTTTTCTTGGGCAAAAACCTAGACCTGGGGCTGTTGGGTCATATGGTAGGTGCATGTTTAGGTTTATCAGAAGCTGTGAACCTATTCTCCAAAGTGACTGCCATCTTGCATCCCTACCAGCAACGAATCAGACTTCCAGCTGACCCACATTCCTGCCCATCCGTGGTATTACCAGTATTTTTTTTTTCGGCCATTCTAAGAGCTATATGGTAATTTTAATTTGTCTTTCCCTGATGGCTAATGATGTCGAATATCTATTCGTGTGTTTGCTGCCATTTTTATATCGTCTTTGGTGAAGTGTCTGTTCAAGTTTTTTGTCCATTTTTTATTGAGTTGTTTGTTTACTTACATCTGAGTTTTGAGAGTTCTTTGTGTATTCTGGATATAAAGACTTTATCAGATATGTAATTTGCAAATATTTTCTCCGAGTTGGTGATTTGTCCTCTCATCCTCTTAAGACAGAGAGTAGTTAGAGTGAATTATTTGAGGTCCTTGCAGGTACTTTTTGGAAGTAAATGAAGACCACACAAATAGGAACAAATAGAGGCTATTTGTTCAGAGGTGGCTCTACCAAGGGGCTCGGCCACAGTCCCTTGTGTTTGGCAGAGCCTCAAAGGAGGCGGAGGAGTGGGCGAGCTTTACGGTGGAGGAAGGCGGGGGCTCCAGGTGAGCCCCGACCGGAGGCTGTTGTCCCGGGGAAGCCAGAGGCCGCTCCCTGGAAGCTGAGTGTCACATGGGATGTGTTTGTGGAGCGTGTTTGACTTTCTCTGGTTGGTCCTGCATTGGAAGCGGGAGCAATGATGAGAGAAGCTGGCAGTTACTGACCTGTCCTGGCCATTCTGGGCTGATTATGGCAGAGGCTGTGGCTTGGCTTCCTGGGCTGGTCACTGCTAGGGTCGTGGGTCAGAGTTCCACTGTCCGTCTGGCCATTGTCTGTTTGTATGTCCAGTCTCTCACTTTATTTATGGCAACCAATATATATTCTGTGGCTGGGCCTTGAATAAGCAGGCTACGCCTGGGCCAGTAAGAGCCAGGGAGATGGTCTGAGAACCACTGCAGGAGGCGGTGGGCTGGGCCGCGCTGAACCTGGCTTCTTTGGGGAGGATTTGGGACTGATTGCGAGTGGCAGGACCCAGAGGGCTTCGGGGAGGAGGGAGACCACCCCATCAGTACGTCAGTGGCCAGAGCATCCGCTGCTGGCCTTGGGGGAGCTGTGAGAGCCGGCCCTGTGGATCGTCCCACTGGCCCAGCACACTGCAGCCCTGGGCTGGCCTTCCCTTCTGAGCAGCTTGGCAGCTGGCTGCAGGAGCAGTGTGCCTTGTCTTCCCCGAGCCCACCCAGGTGGGGGTGAGGTCCCCTGATCTTGCTTTTGTGCCGTCGCTACAGCTTCTGCCTGAGAGCCCAGGGTGAGCTCAGCTTTGTCCAGCCCAGGAGGGGAGCGGATCCTGGGGAGGGGTCCGCACGGAGCCGCGAGTCCGGTGACTGTGGAAGAGAAGCATCAGTGTCAGCAGGGCTGTGACATGGTTGCAATCACCCTGCTCCTCGTGGGCGCTGGGCACTCGCTACTGTTCAGGCAGGCGTCCTGTGAGTAGCCAGATGCCCTGTCACCTTTGTCCACTGGGCTGTGACCGCCTGTGACTGCAGTCACTCAGTGTTTGGCCGAGGGAAGCGGACGCTGGCAGCTGGCAATCAATATTGCTGAAGTGACTGCCTTTTTGCATTTGAGATGGCATCTTTCAGTTGCAGGGACTTGTGGTGTCAGTGCAGGTCCGCAAGATCAAAGGCTGCCAGACCACCAGCAGGAAGGCTGGTGGGAGAGCGAGGCTTTCAGAGGGGGCTCTGGGGCAGAGCAGGAGGCCCTGTCCAGGGCCTTTTCCCTTCTTCTCTCTCCACCAGGGTCATTCCGGCCACCTCTGTGTCTCTTCTGTGTATCACTTCTTCAGGGAGGATTGGGAACCTTTGGGCTGATTATAGGTGAAATGAAGGAAAGTCCCACTCTTCCCCTGATTTTTAGGGACAAACGTCTTTAGCTTAAAACTTTGCTACCCTCCAAAATGTAAATGCATTTGGGAAGATATAAGCTATTTACATCATAGTATGAATGAGCTCTGGAACTTTTGCATGGTCCAGGAGGTGGGTCAGGGAGGGAGGAGGAGGCTGGCAAGGCCTGCATGTCACCGAATCAGCCCCCAACCCGGCCTGGTTCCTGGACCCTGAGATCGGGAAAGTGGGGTCGGGTGGCCTTCTCCCAGTGGGTCAGGGCGGGGGGCGCAGGCCACAGGGGGAAACAGAGTCTGTAGACAGCAACTTTCTCTCCAGCCCAAGCCTGAACCTGCAGGGGCCCCAGTATCTGTGGACAGCGGGTCTGTCTGTTCATGTGATGGAGAGAAAGTGTTGACCGCTTCAATCCTGATCTCTATTTCACTCTGGGCTGGGCAGGCTGACCAGCCACTTCGGAGCCAACTGGTCCAAATGGAGTTTCTTTCTCAAGCACTCAGTGCCCCGCACCGCCTGCCCCGTTCGCTCTGAACAGCTGCTAAGTTGCTTGGACCACAAGGAACTGTTATTTCACAGAGAACAGATCCCTCACAAACCCTGCTCTCTACACATCTCTGTGTCTCTCCATCTCTGTATCTCCTGCTCTAGGAATCTCAGTAATCTACTCAGATGGAGTCAAGGTTGCTTCGGGAAAAAGCCCGGATCTCCGACAGGGGAGTCGCCGCAGGGCTTGCTCTTCTGAAGTCCTCCCTGAGGGCTGCCTACCTTTGCCCCTTAGCTCCCTCTGTCCTTCTGCAAAATAGGGGTGAAGGTGGAGAGAGGCAGGCCAATGTAAGAGGCAGGACACGTCACCCTGAGCTGTCTGCAAGTGTGAGGTGTGTCATCCGTGGCGGCGGCAGTGCTACCAATGTTCTCAGGACGCTGGGACTGTGTGCGCACCGTGCACTTTCAAAGAGGGTCTTTATGGAGTTTATTTGAGGGGAAGGAAAAGGTTAGGCAAGTGAAGAAACCCTGGCCCTAAGAGACAGCTCCTCGGAAGTACCATGCTCCGTCAGCTTCTGACTTGCGTCTCCCGTTGGTAAATGGGGTGGACTGTCTTTTCCCCACACAGTGGCCGCTGCGGTCATCGTGTTAAATATGATTAAAAGAAATTCCTTCTGAGGAAGTATCCCTGCTGTTCTGGAATGTCTGGTTCTGGAGAGCACCACCTGAGTTCATATGGAAACTTTTTGGACAGTGTAGAAATGCTGCTCGGAAGTGCCATTTGGGGAGAAGTCAGCTAGGGGACTTCTAATGGGGCTTCTGCTCATTTGCCAGGCTGGCCAACACGGGGCATCTGGAGAGGACTGGGGTCCTGGGTGGATAAGCAGCTCTCAAGGGGCTGTTCGTTCCCCATCCAGTGACGCCGAGCTGGGAGGCACGGCAGGCCCTGGGCAGAGGGGTCCCTGGCAGCACATGGCTGGCTCCCCCACAGGCCTTCAGCCGCCCCTGTCCCGTTGCCCCTCCGTGTCCCAGTCTGAGCCGTTGGCCCAACACCAGGTCCATGGCTCGGGGCCCTGGCTGTCTTGTGCCCTGAGTCCCTTGCTGGGAACAGGTGTGTGTTTGGACTCCGAGCCTCCCTTCTTTCCACCCCCCAGCTTTCCCATCCCTGCCTCTGTGTGACCCCCCTGCCCGCTGGAAGGTTGGGTGGCGCCAGAGTAGCGTGGGAAGAGATGTTAATGGCGACAGGAGAGTCACTTAGAGGGCCTGGGCCAGGAGCCACACAGCTGGGCCCACCTCACCCTTGGCCAGGGACCCCCCCCACTCACAATTTTAGAAAAACGAAGCCTCTAGGAGCTCAGAGCTGGTGGTCCTTTTTTTTTTTTTTTTTTTTTTTTTTTGCGGTACGCGGGCCTCTCACCACTGTGGCCTCTCCCGCCACGGAGCACAGGCTCCGGATGCTCAGGCCCAGTGGCCATGGCTCACGGGCCCAGCTGCTCTGCGGCATGTGGGATCCTCCTGGACCGGGGCACGAACCCGTGTCCCCCGCATCGGCAGGCGGACTCTCAACCACTGCGCCACCAGGGAAGCCCATGGTGGTCCATTTTTGACCCTTCGCTCTTCCCCTCGCATCCTGGCAGGGCGGAACACCCTGGATTCACAGCTTGGTCACAGGGCGGATGTGAGTGTAAAGGCCTCACGTCTTCCCCTTTTCTCATCGCCTGCTTTCCTACGGGGGCTGGCCTGTTTGTTGTTGTTTGTTTGTTATTGTTGTTCTTGTTTGCATGCGAGATCTCTATTTGGGGCCGACCTGTCCCAAAGCCAACCTTGGGTCACCCTGCATCTCAGAGGCCAGAGCGCCTGCTGCTTGATGGCACCCAGAGTTGGGAGAGCTCGGCATGGCAAAATAGAGAGCGGGCCCACAGCGCATCAAACCCAGATGTTAACGGCTTTATTCTGACTCTCTGCACTTATGCACATGCATCTCTTTTCCCTGGAGATCTTCGAGTTGGCTGGATGGCTACTTTGACTGCCAGATTCAAAAAGAAAAGGCCCATAAAATTCACAAATGCACAGTCACATGTGTAGTTTTTGCTCAGCCGCATCTCAGAGTGACCTAAATGTGGGCACTGGGGCCTGTCTTTGCTGTTTGATTGTTTAAGGCTCAGAAGTGCCCAGATTTCCAGTGCACAGAATCATCCCAATTCCATGTATAGAGCAGAGGGGCTGGAGTTTTGGTTAAAGAAAATAATGCATCCCAATTTAATTTATAAAACGTTATGTTTTCTTTCAGCAAGGACACTTCCTATGTACACATCAGTGAGGGCAGTGGTATTAACAAAGACACCTAATACGTAGCAAAGAGAGCTAAGCCTTCAGTAGTTGAACCCTCAGACAGTTTCTTTTCTCAGCCTTTTACATTCTGAATCAGAAAATCTTAACCTACAATTTCTTTTGTTGGGAATGAGTTGTGCATCGCTCCTGGCTGGAATTCCAAGTGTAACATGGACCAGTGATGTCAAGAGCTTCTGTGACCTTGATCACAGGTCTGCTCATCAGGTGGAGTGTGGATACGACCAACCGTTGGAGAGACGTGACTTTTTTCTCACTGGGGACTCCTGGGTTCCCTAGGCGCTGGGTCCCTGAGCCTGCATCACTCTTAAGTCCAGCCATACCTCGTTTTATTGCGTTTCACGTTTTTGCACTTTGCAGATACTGTGTTTTTACCAATTGAAGATTGTAGCAACCCTGCGTTGATCAAGTCCACTGGCGCCATTTTCCCAACAGCATTATTTTAAAATGAAAGTATGTCCATTGTTATTTTAGACATAAGGCTATTGCATACTTAATACACTACAGTGTAGTAGTAGGAAACCAAAACATTTGTGTGACTTGTTTTATTGCAATATTTGCTTTATTGTGCTGGTCTGGAACCAAACCCGCAGTGCCTCCGAGTTGTTCTTGCAGAAGATTGAATGCTCCAGTTTGGGGAAAATAGTGGTGAAACCCAGAACTTGGTTGCTTTTGGATCTGAAAAGTATTTTGTCATACTGTTTCTATATTTACATGTGGTTTTAAAATATGCCTCCTAAAATATAGCATTAATTTCTTTTGCTCATATTGCAAAAAAAATCAAGTGTTTGGAAAGACTCAAACTTCTGACAAATAAGCTGTTTACTCTTCAGTTTGGTCTTACTGAGAAATTTTAACCTTTTTTTTTTTTTTCAGTATTAACATGTGGAATTTTAGTCCTAAAGTGATAAGCTTGAGCTAGCCATTCAAAATACACAGTATATCCCTCTGTTAGGTCATTTCAGTAAGCCTTTTAAAAGCAGACAGTGTTTTTTAATGGCATTTTAGTATCACAAAGAAAAGTTTTTTTATTTCATCTTTTATTTCAAAACTCACATGAAGAACTTACTGTCTCATAGTGTGGGAAATCAGAACATTGCCGTCCTTTTCTTTGCATAACACACATAGTTTGCCTCTGTGACTTGATAATATGCACGATTTTTATTATTTTCTTCAAGCTGAAGTCAAGACCAGAGGCCCCCAATTCCCCAAGAGTGAACAGTGTGTATAAATCAGGCTTCAGCTGCGACCTCTTGTCTGCCCCAGCAGAGCGGGCTTCCACACTCCTCCTCTGGTCTGTATCACTGCTCAGCAGGTAATTATGGAATAAATGTAAAATCTCTTCTCTTGCAGCATGAGTTCTCAAGATGTCCCTGCTGACTCTGAGTTGTCCATTGTGTGTTCTGGGGCAGTGTGCTGTCCAGTGTCCCTCTCACACGGATGCAGAGTTGGTTTGAGCTCTGCATACGAGGGGGCTTTGCCCAACCATGCAGCAAGACACCTGGGAGAGCACACAGGTGAGGTTAACCGCCATTAATATCAGTGACATCCCAGAGTGACATCACTGAGGAATTTCGCCCATTTCTTCTTCTCATTTTCTGACCATAATATCTAACTAGTGGCCAGATTTACACATTTCTCAATAAGTGTGACTTGACCTATTTCTGCAAGGAAAGCTCTGATCTTGAATGCTGTTTCTGCAGTTTTGGTCTCTTTTCCCCCTCTGATGCCTTCATGCCACTAATTGCGATTGTTTTATCAAAGACACTGGATCTAGTGATGCACAGATTGGCAGGTCAATAAGAGTCAATTTTCAGTTAATCCTCATCTTACTTCCTAATAGCTCTTGACTATTTTGGATGCTTGATAGAAATCCTCTGTTGCAGATTCACTTTTTATAACGTATGCTTGTGTTGAAGTCTGTTCATTATTAACATTCACTGTGCTGGAATAGCTAGCTTATTGGTTTTGTATTAAAAGCTTAAACAGTGATAAATATTAAAACTACTCTCTATTTTAAAAATATAATAAATTTACTTTATATTTAGTAAATATTGACACGATTATTAACTATTAAAATTATTTAAAAATTTGAACTTTTGGGTCATTGATACATTTTGGGTATTGGGGAGACAACACAGCATAATTGTAGCAATAAATATCCATGTGATGAATGTAAATGACACACAAATATCTTGAAAATGTTCTAGGCAAGGTGTGTGGCACTGTTTCCTGAATATTACCTGAGAACTGACCAGTGAGATTCTTCTAGGGCATGCACTTTAAGAAAACACCAATTAGTAAGAACTTAAGGAGATTTCTGAGTCAATCATAATCAATATAAATTGTAAATTTGTGAAGTGGTATGTATGAAATAGTTTCATCACTTTTCCTCTTCAACCACGAAACCTTCAGCAGATCACCTGATAGCTGGGAAGCATGACCACGTACTTCACATTTGTTAGATCACGTTAATCTTCACGGCAGGCTGTGAAAGCCGATGTTATCACTGTTTATAGATAAGAACCACCAGAACTCCTGGTGACCACAGAGCAGGGAAAGGCTGAGGCTCGCCTGCCCTGGGCACGCTTGCTGCCTTCCAGCAGACTTCGGACTCCGGAGGGGAAGATACGGGGAGAAGGTTGGATCTTAGGAGAGAAGTTGTGAGGTGTCCCTGGGCAGGTCCTTCTCTGTGGCCTGAAGGGGAGACAGGAATGTAGTCTTGATCGCACTGCTCAAGTGCAAACAGAAATGCGCTCCAGGTGTGAGCTGAACCGTGCTGTCCGTCCAGCCCAAAGAGCAAACACCCTCTGAAAACCTGTGTTTCCTCTTAAAAGTTCATGCAATTTTGTTTCCTATTGCATAATTTATCCTCCTGGTATTAATGTTAAGATATTTTAAATTACAATAGATTGAAATGGGAGCTTTTAGAATATGCCTGGTGCTCAGACCCGCCCAGCTCATGCCTGTTACTTCTGGGATAAAGGTGTCCAGCTCTAGCTCGATTAGCCCCGAATATGTAATTCGGTGATTCTGCAGTAGGGTTTGAAAAGTTAAAAAAAAAAAAAGAAATCAATCCGACTTTCCCTTTGACGTAATGGAGTGGTGTAGGCAGCCGGCCAGCTCGTTCTGGGTGGCCTGGGACTTTCTGGCTTTAGCAGGAATGTCCAAAGTCCTTGAGACGCCTCAGTCCAGAAAACCAGGGTGGCAGGTGAGCCTAGGAGAGGGTGTGAGGAGAACCTCTCCTTCTGCACAAGTAGCTTTAAGTCTGCTGTGTGACTCTTCCTCCCGAGCTCAGCTCAGGGAGCAGGTAGTGGTCTTGTCTTCATTTTCCCAAGGCAGATGTGCTGGGAGGTTATTTTGAAAGGCAGGCAGTCCATGAAAGACACACAGACCCATGTGATGATAAGGTTTCGGCCTCATACAATGAATAAATTGCTCATTTTCGAATTGTATAAATATAGTTCATTCCAGGCAAAGCTGCCTCTCTCTCTCATGCTGTCGGGGCCTATTAAAATTTGGATTATCACTTGTCTGTGGCAGCTTTAACTTTTCCAGTTACTTCTTTCTAATATTCTAATGTTTAACATTCATAAATCCATAGCTCGTGTCTACTCATGACGGCTCCTGTCTGTTTTGCATTCCCTGCCCGCCCTATTCAGATTATTTTAGCAGCTCTTCACACTTCTGCCCCCTGTCTGTCCTTGCACGGATGGAGGAGAAACTTGGATGTCAGAAGTCGCCAGATGTTATGCCACCAGCAGGACCACATCCTTGGGCAGAAGTGTGGGGGTTACACTCAACCCCCCAAGAGGTTTGAACGTCCCCACCCTCAGTCTCTTTCTGTCTCAATCTCATTTCCTCCCAAGAAATTAAACCTCGTTTTAGTTAAGAACTTGTAAGGGTTTAAAGTTTGTTTGTTTTTCCCCAGAGTCACCCCTATTTTTAAAATTTGGATCCAGCCATGGATTCAAGCAGCGAGCCAAGCTATACCATCTTTGCAGCCTCTCCAACGTCACAGGTGAAAACTTGAACTCAGAGACGGGAGACCATTTGGTGATCTTTTCGGTAAATACAGCCGCAAGAGGGGAAAAAAAGAACACCTAACAGATCCAACTCCTGAGTCCAAGCAGACAGTTTAACCCTTGGGTCATCGCGTTTGTATTCCACTTACTGGACTGTTAATAGATTCTCTTCATTTGTGTGAGACGTTGCAAATGATGTGTGGAGGCCGGCCGGTTCCTCCAGCGCCGGGACCGGAGGTCCACCTGTAAGGAGGCGGCGTTAAAAGCTGCTGCAGTTGTTGACTCCTGACAACACCCCAGCTGTAGACTAGCAATCGCAATCCTCGGGTGGCAGTTTTAATTATCGGCACCGGCGATACCATCAGCAAGTGTGTAATTACGTGTCAGTTTCCTGGCTGTTGGGTATGAAAAGTGGAACCAGTGAAATGATGATTGTGGAAGCAGTAGACTCATATTTAAACAATTCAAAATGTGTAAGTGGCAGCGTCATTAAACAGAGAGAGTCTGACCCCAGCTGTCACTTACTCTTCCTTATGCAGATTTGTTCATGCTGTCTGTCAAAAGAGCTCCATGGGCTGAAATGGGACAGAAGAGGTGACATAATTCTCAGAGCCAAGAGGGCTGCTCTCCTTAACTCCGCGGAGGCGTTCTTTTAGCCTAAACAAATACGACGGCGAAACTGTAAATAAACCAAGACCGTTACAGGAAATTCTATAGACTTTTGCTGATGAATACACAAAAGCAGAGTATCAACAGACATCCTAGCCTTAAAACATGTGAGTCAGGCCTGCCTGATTACCAGGCACTTAAAGAATAAGCACTGTGATAATTAGAAGGGTTTATTTTTGAAGAAGAAAATGAAATGACCCTTTCAGTTGTAGACTAAAATATTGAGTCCAAGATGAAAAAATACATGTGAAGCTCATTTTGGAAGACGCTTGGTATCAACAAAGAGAAATGTGATTGGGTGAAATTACGACACAGATTTCAACTTCAGTCTGGCTTAGGTTATAAGTTGTTATGGCCTCAGATGCCTTGAATCCAATTTAGAAAACTGAAATACGTACGCTAAATAAATGAAGGTTAAAAATAGACCTAAGTGGGGCTTCCCTGGTGGCGCAGTGGTTGAGAGTCCGCCTGCCGATGCAAGGGACACGGGTTCGTGCCCCAGTCTGGGAAGATCCCGCATGCCGCGGAGCGGCTGGGCCCGTGAGCCATGGCCGCTGAGCCTGCGGGTCCGGAGCCTGTACTCCGCAACGGGAGAGGCCACAACAGTGAGAGGCCTGCGTACCACACACACACACAAAATAGACCTGAGTGGCTTTCCAAGAATGGTGGGTTAAAAGTAAGGGATAATCAAATTTCTGCCGATGTAATTACATAGTTCTGTAACCTACCAACTACACACTTCCGGGAGATGGGAGAAATGCACATTTGCTCTCAAAAGCCTTCATTTACTGGTACTTGAAAAAAGAGCTGGGTAACCAAGGGTTAAGTCTGCATGCATGCAAAAACAAATGAAAGGAGAGTTTATAAACTGAACTGTGGAGGTTAAGTGCTAGGGTTAAACTAACACACTGAACTGTGAACACAAAGAAAAATGTTTCTTTAATTTTTAAAATGTTTGCATTTCTCATAATAAACTGAACTTGCAGTTGCATACAAACAACATTATCTCATACCCTGAAGACACTGCAATTTAAAGCTTTTGGAACTCAAACTGATTCTGGAAGCAATGCTACAGCTACAGAGGGGCTGTGGCAATTGTGATCTTCTGAAGGGCATCCAATCACACTTCTAGAAGCATGTTTGCAAGCAAACACGGGCTTCTGCACACACACAGGTAGGAGGCATTTAAAACAGAGTCAATTTTGCATTTATTTCTAGTTTCAAAGGTAAGGTTACTGATTTCCTCACAGGCTAACGGAAGCCATATTAATTGCCATGGTACGTTCAGATTTGAAAGTAGTATATAGGCACATGTTAAATCCTCTAAGGATTAATTTGTATTTTATCAGCTGTGAAAAGGGCAATTTTTTACATATCTTGACTTAAGAGGTAGCCTTATTAGGCGTTCATTGGAAAACAAATTCTGCATATATTTTGTAGCAAGGTTTTAAACAAAATCATTCTTTTTTCCTCCTCAAAAGTAGTAGAGTGCGACTAGGGAAGCAATTAGTATTTGTATCTTAGACAAACATGGTTTTGGAGTTTTCTTGCTTTTATAAATATTTGTACGGCTGGTTAAAGGAAAGAATGAGAGAAAATGATGTCCTGTTATATATTTTATCATAGTGGACATAGGGGGGTTTAAGGGGTTTCAGACCATGTTGTGTGTCTGTTGTGTGAATTGTCAAGCTACAGTGACAATTCTGTTTTATTTTTTGGGAGAGAGCATCCTGGGATGCCAACCTTCTTGCTGGGTTGGCTGGGGAGCAGCAGGCAGAAGGCAAGGTGTGTGGGATCCCACTGCTGGATCCCTTGGTTGCTGGTGGAGAAGCCTGTGGCCTCGGCCAGCGTTGGTGAATTCCTTCCTCTGCCTCCTGTGGGCATGGCTGGTGGGCTCGGGTTCTCATTATCTAAGGGAAGCGGGGTCATCTGAGAAGAGCCCTCTTTTCTTATGTGTAAGCAAGGGATAAAAACCGAAATGTGTATCAACAAACCCAAGTTTCTGATGATGTTTTCCTCTGGAAAGAGGACTGGTTTCAATGGTGCTTATCGTATTTTCACCCCCAAAATATTAAGTGGCCCAGTTAAATCAAGGAACCTAGTGAAAAAAAAAAATTGTTCTCTGTCGAATGGCTTGTCCTGTTTTATTTGAAAGGTCCCCAGAGAGATCACTCCCACAACTTCTTTTGGAAGTCTGTTCTGCAATCTAATAGATCGTATTGTCAAATGCTTTGTTAAACTTTTACTAGAAGATGTGTATTGCACTCAGCATTGGCGGTTCTTGAAATTCTATCAGGGAAGTGCAATCAAATTGGTCTCCCATGACTTGTTCCTTGGTTGACGTGGAATGGGTTCCCCTCTGCTTCTGGCATTTTCCAGGGAGGAGAGCCTCCCCTTCCTTTAAGCCTCATATGGGCACCGTGTTCATCATCAGGAAGAGGTTGTCTCAGGGAGCATGGCCCGTGATTTCCTTTCAATTTTGACAAATCGTGCCACATGAATTTAAACTTCCAGAGATGGAACGCACCTACCCTTTCGTGTTAGAAATCCCTAACTTGGGAAATTGTACACATTCACTGGGGTTCAGCTTCCGTGCCCTGTGGTTTGGCCCACTTCTCCCTTTCAGATGACTTTGTGTGACTGAGCTATTTTAAATGATTCTCCCCTGCCTCTAGTTTGCTTCTGAACTGAAAAAGTTTTTATCTGCAAATAAATAGCTACTCCCCATGGTCCTCCCAGGAGTTTGCTGCATCCTACATGCTCCCTTCCTCTGGAAGCTCCAATGGACTTTTGACTAATGAGGTGACCTTAAGAGAAGTCCTTGCCTGGATGTCCAGTGTGGCTGGCCGTGGTGATGACAAGTGTGAATTGCACACAAGGAATGGCCTCACACAGTTGCTTCTGATGTCAGTGCTTGGCCAGTAAGCCTGTCCTGCTCAGGCTCAGGCCCCAAATAACTTCCATCACCATATATATTAACGGGATTCAGGCCAAGTGTTAAGTGCCCATTATCACGTGTCACCACACCATTAAGAGTTACGCAGTACTGATGACTTTAGGCATTGGTACTTGACTGTCCTCTGTAAAGAGAAGATAGGTTTAAAATGAACGAATTTCAATTCTGCCTCTTTGAGGCAAATTCTTACCAATCTACAGAAAAGGGCATGTGACATATTTGACCCATGGGTTCCCTAGAATATTATTTTTCAATGAAAGATTTAAAGGAGAAACAAATGAAAAAGAAAGGGAAAAAAACCCAAAGGGTTCTTCTGTAAGCACTAGGCTTTCTCAAGAATCCAGGAGCTTCTAGACTCTTCATCCTCAAAGTGTGGCCAGACCACCCAGTTTCCTCCTTCTCTCTCGTTTCTACTTCCCGGTGTCCCTTCCCAGCTCCTCTGGGGCTCCAGTCCTGGCATCCTCGGGAACGTGGCTCTCCCTGAATGTGGCGCGCCAGGCTGGGGCAGGAGCCAGAAGGGTGTCCAGGAGCCCAGCTGATGGGGTCCTGGAGGGACCCTGCCTTATCTGCTGCTGCTGGAGGCCGTGTCCGAGGAAGACTGCTCAGGAGCCTCGTCAGCAGTTGTAGCACCTTAAGTATTTTCCTCAGGCTGGGAAGTTGCCATAATTATAATGTTTTGTTCATTTCATTTCAGGCATTACTGTTCTGTGGGAATAATAGTGAGCCCCATTGGAGCATATTGAGGTTGTCATGATGAACTCTCCAGACTAGATGTCATCATGGGGTCTGTGGACTTACCCCATGAACTGTATGAGAATTGCTAAGACCACTGCATCAGAAGAGTGTTGCTGGCGATGTCACCGGAATATCACTGGGGATCTGAAATAATATTTCACCTGTGCCGACCAATCAAAGCTCTCTGAGGCCCGTCGGCCAGGAGGGCGGCAATCTTGTCTCAGCAGCATTCTACCAGCCACAGACCTCCAGGGCTGAGAAAAGACATGCTTTTAACTGCTGAAATACTCCATCGACTTTTCCGATGAAAGCATGTCACTGCAAGGCACAGTGCATAGGACAGCATGTGTTTCGAGTTACATATTCTTTTTTATTTCTGTATCAAACAAGATATCTAGTATCCAGTCTATTTAATTGATGGGATGAAGCTGGCTTCATTTTGGGATGTCATCCTTCTTCATTACTTCTCCGGTTTTCCTCATCATGAGCTTCCTCAGAGGACAGAGACAAATACCTAGTTTTCATAAGGACGAGGTGTCAGTTGAATGCATTTTAAACACTACCCTCAGCGATTGCAGTCAACATTTTAAATACGGAACAATTACACACTAAAACGACATGAGAAACAAGCTTTCTAGAGAGATCGCTATTGCATCTCCATGGCAAGTGCAATATTTAGAGAGAAACGTTCTTTCCCTAGACTTTACCCATTTGTAAGCAAATAAAATAACCGTTAACCTAGAAATCACATCCTGGGTATGTATCATCACCTAAGTATTGCTGGAAGTTTTCTTCCAAGTTGTGTGAGTCTTAGCTTACTTAGTATTTTATAATTTATGACAGATTTGCAGTTTAATTTTTTTTCTGCTTA
Organism: Mesoplodon mirus; assembly: GCF_964341445.2. Taxonomy (NCBI): domain Eukaryota; kingdom Metazoa; phylum Chordata; class Mammalia; order Artiodactyla; family Ziphiidae; genus Mesoplodon; species Mesoplodon mirus. Next base: position 227,874,046 of record NC_138977.1, on the reverse strand, counting down.
CAAAGAAAATTCAGGCTTCTCACAGAAAATTCTCAAAGTACAGAAAAGTAAGAAGCAGCAGACCATGCCCTCAATTCTACCCGTTGAAGGCTGTCAAGTGAAGGGCTGTATTTTTGGCTAATGTGATAGGCTTTTAAAGTTTCAAAAATAATGTCTCGAACTAGTACGGTTTTTATTCTCTCATCTTAAGATATTTGTAACTTCATTTTAAAAGCTTTCCATATGATCGATGTAGTGCCCAAGATTGCTGGGAATACCTTAACTCATTCATCTTTAGCATTTCCTGAAAAGCCTGAATTTAAGCTCTGTGTGAGTGCTGACACCATTTTTTATTTCATCAGGAATCTGTCTTTATTTAGCTTGCATCTGGGGCTGACATGACATATCAGGACCAGATGAAGTGGAGTGGGGGAGCCTGGGCCCACCCGGTGGAGAAAAGGTACCAAGCTACGGCTGGGTGACATCGAGGTTGACAGCCCGGGGCCTCTATGATTGGTGTCTGGGCCACACAGAGGGAGCTGTGCACAGATTTCCACGCCAAAACAGGCCATGGTCACAGTCACCTAAGAGGTCGCTGTGTCTGCTTGAGGACCCCACACCTACACCCTCTTGGAGAGGGTTTACCACTTAATTGTGTGCATATTGGTTTCCAGGAAATTTGGAAGGAATTGTGGCTGGCTCCGTTCAAAGGCATTGGTTTGTTTCTCAAGGATGTTTGCAGAAGTAACTTGGATGAAAAGGACTCCTTTAAAACTCCTTTAAAATCTCTCTTATCAGCCAACAGAAGTCCTTCCCATCAATTTTGGGGCTTTTACTAAATCTCAGAACCTATCACCTAACACAAAAAAATCAAGTGCAGATGCAGGCTGTACATGAAGATGTCACACGTCTAGGAGAAAAGTCGGAGGGGGTCTCTGGGCCCCCCCTGGGAGTTTTCTTCTGGGGGGTGAGTCACAGCCGTGGGAGTGACTGTGGGCTGCATGTCATTGCCTCCCAAGCACACGCATGTTCAATAACATCTCAGGTGTGCACACTTGGACGCGGTGATGAGTGGAGGAGAGACCAGTTCTGATGTACCATTTTCAGGGAGGTCAGGGACAGAGAGAAAGACCTGGAGCAGGAAATGTGGACCTTTTCTCATTTCAGGGGCAGAATTCCGCCCCATCTAGGGTCTCTAGCATGGAGAGTGAGGTCAGGGATGCCAACCCCTGGTCACTGCAGTGGCTGTCCACGCTTTAGAGGGGCCACGGTGTGGCTGGAATCTGAGCACAAGCTGCCAACTGTCAATAAACCTGGGGGTAAGGAAGCAGGAACACTTGTCCCCATGCAGCTGCAGGGCACCCAGCAGGCCCTGACGTGGCACCACGTTTAGACCAGGGCATCGGGGAACGCAGGAGGGACAGGCTCGGAGCAGCAGGTGGAGGGGCCGCCACGACACCGAGGACGCAGTTGGACGGCGGGGCCCAGAGGAGGCGAAAGCCACTGGGGTTATTTAACCGGAAGAAAAGAAAGCTGGACGCAAACGAAGAAGCAGCCCAGGTGCAAACAGAAGGTGTGTATGTGCCTGTGTATGCGTGCATGTGTGTGCTTGTGTATGCATGCCTGCGTGTGTGTGTATGTGCTTGTATATGCATGCGTGCATGTGTGTGTGTGTTAAGGGATTTTTTTTTTTAGAAATAGGAACGACTTATTCAGAAAAGTTAAAAATAGACAACAAGGTCCTACTGTAGAGCACAGGGAACTATATTCAATATTTTGGGATAAACCATAATGGAAAAGAATATTAAAAAGAATTATATATATGTATAACTGAGTCACTTGGCTGTACAGCAGAAAGTAACACAACATTGTAAATCAACTAGACTTCAATAAAAAAAATTTTTTAATGTTAAACGCTGCTCTCACAATTTCTTCACACCCGTGAAGGATATAAAGTTCTTGTAAAATAAGTGCGTAGTCAAAAGATGTCTACTGAAAATAGTTCATGTGTTTTCCCCCTCTCAGCCTCGTGTTCTCCTTCCTCAGACCCTGACTCCCAGGTCCAAGCTCCTGAGGCACAGCCGTGTCCATAACACGTGTCACACACTCATAAACTTCCCTCAAACCGTCTGGTCTGCTTCTCTGTGGTTCCTCACTTTAATTTTCTCAGAAGGGAAAATCAGTTCCACCGGGTAGAAACGAACCTCGCGTGGACCTCTAATGGCCTCGGTCAGGAGTCCCGTTCGGCACAAGTGATTTAGTCACTTACACGAGTTTCCTTGTAAAGCTCTTGCCTGGTTCCAGTCTCTTGCCCAGCACTTCAATCAATAAGGTGTTATTTGCTTCTGCAGCCTCGGCCAGCTGTTTCCTGGTTTTGAATTAGCTGTTGAATCAAACACTGGGTTGGCAGGCATCCACTTCTCTGTCTACCTTGGACTGGTGAGCACTGAGTAGCCAGCAGCTCTGGGGGAGTCTCTGTGTGTTTGGGGGAAGGTTTAGGATAAACCTCACTGATCTGTGTTCTTCATCTGACGCCCAAACTCTGATTCTTTTCACTTTCCCTCCCCTGTACCTCTCCTTCTCTGCGATGTCCCTCCTACAGCAGCTGCTGAAGGACAAACCATAACACAGGGTCTTCTGTCTTCAGCTGGAGATGACCTCTGACAATTTCTCCCTCATGTTGCACTCTTTGCTTCACTGCGGCTGCTTACCGTGCTGCTTGGAGCATAGTTCTGGGAATATAATGTGCTCCAAGACCTGGGGCCAGTTCTGCCATCATTATCCTGCCAGTTCCCCCAAATGTGGACCCTCTGGTTCAATTGTGTCCCCATCACCAGGGAGCAAATGCTGGCCTCCTAACACACCCTCTTGAAATTCAATTTTGCACAAGTTCTCGGCTTACATCAGCCTCAACTCACAGTTAGTGCTTGTTCTGCTAAGATGTAGTTTACTTTTCAATTTTTCAAGAACATAAATTTGATAAACTGTCATGAAAGCCAACACCCTTTGTTATTTACAGTTAAGCCCTCCCCTACTTTGCTTAAGAAAGAAGTATACTTGTGTTTCTTGGTGGTTATTGCTGTAAATCGAGCTGGGGATTAAAAAAAGCAGGTGCATTAACTATTGGGGTCCCTGAAGTTTGTGGAATTGCAAAAGAAGCTGAAGTGAGAGACAGACCACTCACAAAGGACAACATTTGGCCAAGATCCTTTGAGTTGCAAGTGACCGAATCCCGTGTTGCAACTCCCTACAGGAAAGTAGGAACTCAACAGGATTGGTCCAGTAATTTGGCTGGATCAGAGTTGAGCCTATGTCCTTGGAGATCTACCTTGTCTGTCTTTTTCATCTCTGGGTTCTGTGTTCTTCTGTTTGGCTTCATTCCCCTCCCCCCTACCCCCCAAGTTAACAGAAAATATGGCCATTCACACCATGGTCAAGGACTAGTAGTTTTGGAGAGAGGAGAGCTAACATCTTAGAGACAGCTCTGACCGGCGTGGCTTGGGTACCATGACTAATCATAGGAACAGTTATAAGCGTGGGGGACATGGTGCTCTGACGTCCTGGGCCTGTCAGGGTCCATGCCTGTGCTGGTGGGGAAAGGGTTAGCTCTGCTGTTACTCCATGGAATAGATCCTGCAAGAATGAGGAATTCTGTTCTCAACAGAAGGGATCCCTTCTGGGTGACGGGGAAACTCCTTGGGCAAACAACTCTCCAGGCATCCAGGATTAGGAGAGATGCAGCCTTTTACCTCTGAAGATGTTGAGATGTGAGTAACACAGGGATTTCAAGTCTACCTGTTTCTTGTATTAAGTGGATATACTTAATAGTCTTCTATTTGAATATCATCTGTACCTTGGGACTTGGCTTAACACCTTTATTTACCTAAATTCTGAAGACACCTGGTTACATCGTGCCACATTTCACCTTGGCTAATGCCACCTATTCATCAGCCCCCCATTTGATCTAGTCAATGAATAATAAGATATGTTACATCACTCCTGAGAAAAGCATGGGTTTTTTTCATTAAATATTAGGGAATGAAGTTGTTACATCAGCCATTATAGGTTGAACATAATCCCAAGTAAACCCAACAGGTAAATCTCCCTGCCTTCTCAGGTTCACCCAATATTAACTCAATACCAAATCAAAGGATTACTTAGCAACGTTTGTGAGTATTTTGGGTTCATGACTATTCCCAGGACCCACTGCCTTCCGGGACCCACGCCTGTACACGTGGACACATAAACACAGGTACCTGCGCATCCATGTCCTGGTGAATTGCTAAGTAGGTTTGACAATATTTATGTCTTCCTAACATTTTTTATCTCAAAACTCTGCCATGCTATGATCTTTTTCTTCCTTTTTTATGGAAGAGAAGGGTTCCCTTTCCCCTGCCCGTGAGCTGGATTAATAGTTAATGAAGCCTGGGGAGGAAGAACAGAGTCTGTGGGGTGTGATCAGAGATTAGTCTTTTAAAACACAGCTAAACATTTTGTCCTGGTTTAGCTGCTCGCTGGCTTCCTGCTGGGCCTCCTGCAGAGACCATGGTGTTAGAGCCTAGAGCCCAGACTCCACTCCCACCCTGGGCTGCAGAGCTGAGCTGGTGCCTGGAGTGGGCCTCCTCCCCATGCTGGAGCCCTCTGCTGATCAGATGGTGGTCCGGGCTCTGATCCTCAGGGGCTTCACTCTCCTTCCATGAGAAGGAAGGCATGGGCCCACTGAAGGAGGCGGGTCAGGAAGCGAAGCCATGAGAACAACTTCCCAGTGGCAAAGTCCCGGGAGGATCCTGGGCGGAGGGGCCACTGGCAGTTAGAGGAGAATATTGATCTGCCAGGCAAGGAAACCCCATATCCTGCTAGCGAAGGGCATACCGGCAGAAGGAGTGGGAAGGGGCCTTGAGCCTGCAATCTGAAATAGACTCAGTGTGGCTGTAGGCCTGGTGGGGCTCCCAGCAGCTGTTAGGAGGTAGGTTTGAGAACTTGGTGCTCCCTCATTAGTGGATGCCTTGAGACATGGGCTCTGCAGAGGACATGGGTCAGGTTTTAGGCAGCAGAGCCAGGAGAAGCAGGAGGTCTCCATTCCCTGTGTGAAGTTCAGACACAAAGGCTGCCAGGCTGTCATCTTGCCAGGAAGCTTATGGTGGAGAAAGATGCCAGGGCAGCCACAGAGGGTACAGCTTCTTGGGTTGAAAGTGAGAAAAACAGCTCTGGTCCCTGAAAGCGAAAAGGGAATTTCCTGGCAGGATCTGGGGGCCCCAGGGAACTGGTGGGAAGGCAGGAAGACGAGCCAGTCTCCTCCAAAAACTAGAAAACAAGAAGCCCAGGGCGTTCTCCCAGCAGGGGCCTCCGACATGATGGAGACACCTCTGTTCTCAGGAGAAAACTCCAGAGCCCCTATTTTCAGATTTCTGGGAGGGAGGAAGCAATGCTTCTAAAGGAAATCTGGGTGTTGCTGGGAAGGGCGTGGATGGTGGACAGCCCCAAGCCCCGTGTCCACCCAGCGTCCCTGTGAAGTGATTTTCTTGCAGGTGCCTCTGGAAGGATTACTTTTCTTGGAATCCTTTGTTATTGTATTTTTTCCCTTGCATTTGGCTTTGGACTTACAGTCGGGTGCCCTTAGATCCAGAGTCCCCAACTCCTCGTGTGCTGCCCGGAACAAAGCCATCCCCCATACAGAGCATGATGCTTCCAGCGTCTCCCAGGAGCTGCTTAGAGGCTCAGGGCAGCCCGTGATCTGCTGAGAGAGCCCTGGTGCCATGCTCTCACTGCCCGGCTCGAAAGCACATGCCCCGCTGTCTGTGCTTTGTCACAACCAGGCTGACTTGCTAAAGAAAGGTAGCCATGACCCCAGAAGCCAGAGCGGTCAGTGTCAGCCTCTGGGTGGAGTGACTTTCCAGTATCAATCCTACAGGCGGGACCTGTCTCTGGGGGTCGACTGCTACCCTTGGCCAGTTTGCATCATCATTTAACATTGTGCAAAGGGCAAAGCATGCCCCGAGGAGCTGTGTGACTTTGGGAGAGCTTTTGCCTCTCTCTGTTTCTTCCTCAACAGAATGATCAGCCTCACAGGGGAAGAGCAGGCGCTGTGTTTTGCCTGCTCATCCTCGGTCTCCCCAACATTTCCCACCAGCGCTGTGGACGGATGGATGGATTGGAGGAAGCAGAAACCTAAGGACTTCTCATGCAACCTAGTCCCACTGCAGAAGAAGAAATGAGAGACTGTTTACGAGCAAAACCAAACTCCAACCAGTGATGCAGCCATAGGACAATCAAGGGACATGTCTTGTCAGGATCCAGATGAAAACACACAGGTACAACCTATCACATGTCAACAATTCACATAAAATACGTATGAAAGGATTTTGTGCCAACGCATGATGGAACAAGATGGACCTTAAATCACTGGCCTCTATTTGAACCTGCAAATCTTTTTAATTTTAAAAGTATTTAAACTCGTGACATTCATAAACGAAGTTATGACAGTTTGACAGAAGAGAGAAGTCGCCGAGCAGGACAAATATTTTCCTAATGGTTTTGATTTTTTCATTCTTTTAAATATCGAGTAATAATATTTTTTAATGTTTTTGTAAACATGAGATGTTTTAATGCTTGAAAAATTGTATCTCATAAATAAGCTTTATTGTCTGTCAAAAAGGATGAAAATATAACTTTACATTTCTGTTTTAAAGTAATTTTAGTGCCTATTAGCTATAAAGTAACAGTTATATATAATTTAGTGTATGTAGTCACTCGAAACAACTTGACATTTTCACACAAACAGAGAACTGTAATAATAGTCTTGGGATTTCATTGGAAGTATGCACCACTACAGGATATTAAAATAACTTATGGTGCACTGTAATTCTTGTTTTGTATTTGTCCAAGTAGTTGTGAAGCAGGCTATAAAGTAGTAAAATAAAAACCCGTGCTCCAACTCCAGCTCTGATGCATTCTTAAGGTTTGGGTCATCTTTTCTAAGTGTGATTAACCTCATTGACATTTCTGGGTGTCATCTTTGACTTTTTCTTTCTTAATATTTTCTGTTTCAATGACCAATTCTATTTATCTTAGCTTATTATTTGAGACACGGTAATTACTTCTTTAAGATAAAAATGCTGATAGGGCTTCCCTGGTGGCGCAGTGGTTGAGAGTCCGCCTGTCGATGCAGGGGACACGGGTTCGTGCCCCGGTCCGGGAAGATCCCACATGCCGCGGAGCAGCTGGGCCCGTGAGCCATGGCCGCTGGGCCTGCGCGTTCGGAGCCTGTGCTCCACAGCAGGAGAGGCCACAACAGTGAGAGGCCCGCGTACCAGAAAAAAAAAAAATGCTGATAGTGTGTAGTAGCGATTCTGCTTATAATTGACCGAGAGTCAATTACTTGTTGCTTTTAAGAAGGTGCAGACATAGAAATTTTTGCTCTGAACAAAACAAACAAAGTAGAACTCTTTTTTCCTATAGCTTTTTAAAAATTTAATTTAATTTTTTTGTGGTACGCGGGCCTCTCACTGCTGTGGCCTCTCCCGTTGTGGAGCACAGGCTCCGGACACGCAGTCTCAGCAGCCATGGCTCACGGGCCCAGCCGCTCCGCGGCATGTGGGATCTTCCCGGACCGGGGCACGAACCCGTGTCCCCTGCATCAGCAGGCAGACTCCAAAAGCAGAACTCTTAATAGTGGTCTTGCCTATTGTTTTAATTTGAGTATATAAATAAGGTTCAATAGATCAGCACGGGGCTGAAAATATTTAGCAAGCCGAAATGCAGACGCGGGGTATGCTCATAAATGAAATAGGAGAACATTAAATCTTACTCTGCTAGTTTAAAGGACAGATAATTTGGATACAATCCATTTTAAAGTGTATCTCTGAGGAATCTGTGAGAGGAGTATTTTGTGACTATTGTAAACCAGCTGTAAGGACAATATTTAACCTGCTTAAGAGAAAAACCCATTTACTGCATCATTTATAGAGCTGACATATAATTATGCTTGCCTCATTAAAGCATGGCCAACATTATCCTCTTTCTGGCAACGCACATCACCGTCTGCCCTTGAATAGAATGAAAAGGCATTTCTTTAAAATACTCCTTAATTGTACTTTTGCATTAATTTTCATTGGCCTTTTGCCCACTGCTAGGTCTCAGTATCATTTGGAGCCGAAACACAATAAATGAAAATTCTTCCACAATAACTAACCCTTTGCTTCAATATTATTCCTGAGAGAGAGGCCAAGGAGAGAAATCATTTTTGTGTGGTTAAAGATGGGCGCCATTTATAGTCTACATATTGCAATTAAAACCACTCAAGGATTGGACTTCCGTTAATTTTAATTGAAGTGGTATGTGGGTAGGGATTCGGTTAATGTGCAGATGTGCACAAAAATTAATATGAACCTGGAGAAACGTCTTTTTTCCCTAAAAGGACTGACCAAATGTTCACAGATGGAATTTGAGAGGACCCTTATTGAATAAACCAGTAGGGCTCACTTGGGCCATTTCTGTAGCAATTCCATACACTTTATGTTGGAAAAGACATGCCCCTTTCTTTTTCGTTATAAATGATTCTCATGCCTGAGTAGTTAATGTCTTTAATTTGCATTAGTGCACCTAAATGAAAGTAAAAACAAATTAGTCCTATAAATGTACTTTATAGACGATGGTCTAAGGAGGTTGGCTAACAGATATTAATTAGGCATATTAACCACAGAAGTCTCTGGTGTCAACTTGGATCTTGGGGATACACGTAAAACAGAAAAGAGAGAAGAGGAAACAGTTTTTGGAGTCGTATAGAACTTTTCAAATGTAAGAAATTATAAAGAGTTTGGGACTGTGAGGTAAAAAAAAAACTGAAAAAATACATATATTTCTTTCTGGTATTTCTGAAAATTAGTGCAGTGGCTGTCTCAGAGCAGGTGTGCAATAAAACATTCTGAATAAACAAAGAAAAATGAATTTATATATTACATTTTTAATTTTAACTCAAATGTTTCAATACCTCTAAATAGATAATAAAGCAATGATACACAAGCTCAAAAGCACACCGCCTTAAACTTCAATAATAATTTATAATTTTCAAGCATGATATCTGATTCTCCACAGCATTCCATATAAAGAAAAGAGGAAAAAACTGAAAATTAAAATAAAATCCCACAATAGTCAATGTGAAAGGATTTTAATTCTTAAAGTGGGTCTGATAAAAATTTTGAAGATAGGGAAATACAACATCAAATAGAAGCTTAATAAAGATTATTATTAATAGCTTTCTATAGGGAGATGCACTTTGATATCTGGCCTTCCTTACTGCCTGTAATTCATTCATAAAGCAGATGAAACGTTCACTGCAGAGGGGAGCCCTTTGTCTGGATAAATCCCTGGGCTCAGCACTTGGAAGCGTACCAGGCTCTGGATGGAGGCTTTAAGATCTGCCCTTTCCTGCTGTCAGAAGAGCCTCCTGCCTTTGCCACTTGAAGAATCCAACAGCCCAGAAGCAGCTAGCTTTACCTGGAAGAGAGAATCTGCCTAGTACCTATAATTCTTCAAAAGGTGTTTTCTTGGAAGGCATTCCCTGGTCACTGAGTCGCTGTCCCAGGCCTGGGAGGGGGAGATGGCTGTGGTCACATTTCAGTAACTTAAGACTTTGGGAGGAGAAACTAGGCTAAACTTTCTGGTTCCCTGGTCAATGCTCAGGCTACTGGACTAATTAACTTATCTGTTAAAAGATGACATTTTCTCACCCCCCAGTATAGGTGGTTCTGATAAATCTAGATATACTTGGCATAATTATGAAGAGTTTCAAATATCTCTTTTATGAATTTCACAACTCTCCCAAATTCTCCAGTTGAAATATTATTAACTTAGGCACAGGGGTCTGAGTTGGTAGATTTGACGTTGGCAAAGATGATGAATTGAATTCCAAAGGGATCGCGGAAGTCAGAAAAATCCAAAAACGGTTCATTTCTACCCATATATTTTACTAATTGGATGAATGTTTTAATTTGATTTTTTTTCCTGAAATTCTATCATGTAAAAGTGATCTGATGGAGATTCTCTTGATTTTCCTGCCGTCTGTGTCGTTCTCGCTTCATAACTCCAGGAAATGGGCAAACCAAATTCTTCCAGGCAAATAAGTGGACTCCAGTTCTGGGTCGGGGAATCTGGGAGATTGACAGTAAACTCTGGGCATTACTAGATCCAACTCAGTCATCTCATAAGAGCTGTGGCCCTGGGCGCTTTCCTCTTCGGGGCGTACCTGGTCAATGATGTCACGTCGTGTGTTCACAACTCTGGAGCTGGGACAATATCCCTCTCTCTCTCTCGAGATAACCTCAATTCTGAATGAGAGTAATAATAGTGATAACTTTTAATCTGCTTCTGTTCATATAAATAATCACAGCATTTGCAAACTTCAGCTGTTGTGTTGATGACAACTTATGTGCAATCCTGCTCCTTATCCACTACAACAGGCTACTGTGGCCTCAGGTAAGTCATAGAGACAGGTCATTGGGGGTCAGCGAAGGCCAATCAGAGATCTGGAAAAGTCCCCCACCTCATTTCTAGTTCTCAACCCAATTCTGCAAGGGAGGTAGTGTTGCTACTTTTCAATTAGAATATCAAAGGGCAGAAAAGTCCCCTTTCTGTGACTAATTTAATATGTTCCTCATTGTCTCCTGTTTAAAAATCCAGACAAAGCAATTCTGAGATTTAGCCCCAGCTCGTAATGGACTTGTGCATTTTCTTCTCTCAGGAAAGAGGAGAATCAGATAGGCATGTACCATTCTATTCTCTTCCTCTATGGCTGAAATCTTAGAGTTAAATTTATTGCCCTATGACAGCATGATAGTTACAGTAAGCTAGGTAACAAAGAGCCTCCAAATCTCAGAGGCTTAAAACAACTAAGGTGTATTTCTTGCTCATGTTATATGCTTCTGGAAGGCTGGCCGGGACCCCCACTGACACACAGCTCTGATCTGGAACATGGCCGGCCCTCCTCTTGTGGGAGAGGGAAAGAGAGAACTTGATGGAGCGGGCACTCACTCTTAAAGCTTTTGTTGGAAGTGACACGTCACTTCTGCTACTATTTCATTGGCAAAGCAAGTCATGTGGCCACACATAATGTCAAGGGGAGAAGACCATGTGTCTGGAAGGGGAACCAGCAGGAGTGTTTGTGAGCAGAGTGATGTCTGTGACAGGTAGGGAGCTTCTGACTCCACCTTCCTGGTATAAGGGGCTTTCCCTCTCACGAAGCTTCTGATGTCTACTTTGAATATTTAATTTAAATGTTCTATTTCATGTGGGGTCTGATGTTACAGTTTTCTTTCAATATTCTGAAACTCAATGCTATATAAATTATTAAATATTAGTAATTATGATAATCAGATTAAACCTTTTACTCATTCACTCATTCATTCATTCCAGTCTCATCTCATGATATCCCTTCCCTCATTTCTGTGACTGTCCCCTAATATTTGTATCATACTCACAATTTTATCTCCTAAGGCTGTTAGGGTTTTATTTTGGTTTTCTGGGCTTGGTAGGGTGGAGGGTTTTCTGGTCACATAGTTACTGACCAAGGGAAAAGAGGGAGGGATGTCCAGGGTGGGGCACAACACCTGGGCTGGGAAAGTGAGGGGTGGAGAGCTGGGAAGGTGTGCAAAGGGTGAGGAACCGGAGGTGCAGCGGAGGGCAACTCCACGCAGTGGGGCTAATGTGTGCTCCGCAAACAGCCAACGCTTAGACTTGTAGCATTCTGTGCGGTCTTGAAAAACTCCGCGACCCTGTTCAGGAGATTGGAGCAGGAGAAGACAGTAGCAGCTTGGAAGCTAATTGTGGCACTTCATTTTCTCTTTAGAGCATTCTTCCAGTAACACACCCAAGTACTTTGCAATAATACAGTCTATACTGGAAAAACTATTTGCATTTTTTCTCTCTCCCTCTTTGTTTCTTCTCCAAGTAGGTTATAAGTAACTTGAGGGCAGACTCTTCACCCTACCGCTGTCCTAGTGGTAGCCAACTGGCAGTCTGTCTTGCAGCTGGCACCCCAAACCTGTTGAATAAATACCATTTTTCCTTGATCCTGTATGTTACTTTTTTTTTTTTTTTTTTTTTTTTTGCGGTGTGCGGGCCTCTCACTGTTGTGGCCTCTCCCGCTACGGAGCACAGGCTCCGGACGCGCAGACCCAGCGGCCATGGCTCACAGGCCCAGCCGCTCCGCGGCACGTGGGCTCTTCCCAGACCGGGGCACGAACCCGTGTCCCCTGCATCGGCAGGCGGACTCCCAACCACTGCGCCACCAGGGAAGCCCCTGTATGTTTACTTTTATCTCAATACAAATGTGCCAAGCTTACTTGTCAGAGTTATGACATCACTTATTACAGACATGCACCATCCGTGAGCAATATATCCATCATCTGCGTCCTGGCTAAGTGGGCGCTTCACCGCTCTGCAGGGAAGCTAAGGGACGAAACGCTGCTTTGCCAAAAACTCAAAGTCCTCCTCTCTCTTTTCTTTGAAAAGCTGCCAACTTGTTTATGTTTCCCAGGACTCTGTTTAGGTTAGGAATATTTGGAAACTTGATAACAAAAAATTGTCACAAAAATGAGATTTTTTTGTTTTCTATATATAAAAGTACACCATGTTCATTGTAAAACTTCTGCAAGTCAAAGGGAAGACATGGCCCCCTATGTTTATAGTCTCTCTTCAATGCATGGGTGTGGTCATTACTTTACCAACTTGGAATTCTGTTCTTTGTTTTGTTTTGTTACCTATGATTCACAGTTGACAATAGATTGTGACTATTTCCCATGTGAACAAATTTTCTTAACATAAATCTAAAAGACAGAATAGATGCTAGTCTATCAGAGAGAAGAGACAAAATTCATTTAATCAGCCCCAGTTGGACATTTAGGTCATTTAAAATTTTTACCATTATAAATGTCATTGTGATGAACGACAAGGCACAAAATTATTTGCAATTGCCTTTGCATGTTCCCTTAGGAAGAGTTCTTAGAAGTGGAATCCCCTGGTCAAAGGTTGTGCCCAATTTAAAACATTTTATATAATTGCATTTCAGAAAGATTGCATATAAAATAACACTCATAGGTAATGCATGAAAGTACCCATTTCCCCAAATTCTCACCCATACTGGGCATTTTGTGTTCTTTAATTTTTGTAGGTTTGATATCATAGAACTGATGCTTTGTTGTTCTTTTAATTTGCATTTCTCTGATTACAGGAAGTAGAACTTTTTATTACCACACATTACTGGCTCTCTGGTGTTCTTCTCTTGTGAATTGTTTGATTCTGGCATTGGTCTATTTACCTAATGGGGTGTTTTTTTTTCTTATTAATTTGTAAGAGTCTTTTATAGATTAATGATATACTCTTATCATATATCTTTTGAGTGGTTTCAAGTGGTTTATCATTCATTTTTTTGCTTGTATATAAAATTGGTGTGTTTAAAACTATCACTGTTTTATAGTATTCTTTTGCTTATGTGTTCATTTACACTATCGTTCCTCCCCTAAGTTGAAATATTTTCTACAGTTTCCTCTTCTTTTGTGGTTTATTTTGGTATTTCACTTTAAAAAATCCATGAGGAATTAATTTTAATGTTTTCTGAGATAGAGGATTTGACTTAAATTTTTTTCTAATTAGCCATTTAAACTTAAGTCATTTATTAAGACTTTAACCTCTGCTTTGAAATACACCTTCATCATGCTAAATTCCTATTCACGTGTGGGTGAAGTATTATTTTTTGCCTTTTCATCAGTCTATTCTCTTGCCAGTGTCTCACTGTTTTAACTATTGTAGCTTTGGAGTTCATTTTATCAAGTCCCTTTCATTCTATCCCAAACATTTTCTGATTGTTCTTCCTTATTTATTTCCTAGATTAATTTTAGAATCATCTTATGAGGGGAAAAATCCCATTTGGAGTACAAATGGAATTAAATTAAATTTATAAGTTAGTTTGGGAAGACTGGACATATTGTCATATTTATGTTATTAATTCTTCTATTTAAATCAAGATGATAAGACTTTTGATTTAAGCCTTTTTGTTTGGGCCTCAATAGATTTTGCTGTTGACTTTAAACATTTTTATTAAAATCATTCTTTGGTATCCTATAGTTTTTGTTTCTGTTGTGAATGCACTCCTTTTCACTATATTCTCTATCTTTTTATTGCTCCTGTACAAGAAACAATATACATTTTCTCTACCTATTTCTGTCTCACTGTCTCTGACTTATCTAGTTAGTTGTAATAGTGATACAGCTCATCACGTCCTCTTCTAATGCAGACAATCTGGGAATAATATTTTTGTCTTACTCTTCCAAAATGTATTCATTTTTTTCCTGAACTTACTGAATTGACTAGAATGGCACCAATGTTTCTGATTTTAAAAAAAGTATCTTTATGGTTTAATCATGAAGTATGTTAATGTGTATTTTTAGTATGCCAAGGAAATATCCTTTTATTTCTGTTTTATCCATGCATTTTTAAAGTCATTTATTGAAATAAATACATTATTTTCTCTTTTGATCTACTGATATGATTAATTATATTACCAGTTTTCTGGAATTAAAACATCCTTGCCTTCCTAGAATAAGTACTATTTGATCATTTCTACAGTATGTTATTTTTTCATTTCATTTAGATTTTTAAAGCTATTTTCATAGGTTTCTATACAGAATGGTCTCTTACTATTCTTGAAAAGCCCTATTTGCTGTTTTCTCCATTCTCCTTCCAAAAGTAATGTGTTTGCATTTTCTCTATTTTATTGGTGCTTTACACTTTTAATTTTTGTTATTAAATTAGAACAAGTAAGAAATCTAAAATTATCAGAAGAAAGAGTTAGTAGTTTCCCCTACTCTTACTCCATCCTCTGCTCCCACCTTAGGTAATCAGATAATCAATATCATTTCATGGTGGTACGGTTTGCATCCTTGTCTAACTCTGAATATACCTCTCCACCTATCCATAATACACATTACATACATCTTGATTTTGACTTTTTTTCTTATAGAGATGTGATTATGCTGTAACTTTATGTTTGTAAGCTAATGATGTGTCATGAATATCCCCTGGGCTAATAAATAATGCAAAACACGTTCTTTAAAAGAATCATTTAATATTCCGTGTGTTTTGTCCTATAGGAAAGTTTATTTAAGCCTGTCTCTACTGATGAGCATCAGGTTGTTTCCAGGTTTTTTATTTTTTTCAAACAAAGCTCCACAGTTATATAGATGAATATACGTGCTGGAATGTTTATTTTATAGGGCAAATTTCCAGAAGTAAAATTGCCTGGTTAAAAGGAAAAGTGAATTTAGTATTTGATAGATAATGCTAGATTATTTTCTGAAAGTTTGCAATGAATCATTCCCCCATTAGCACTGTAGGAGAATGTCCCTTTCCAATGCCTTTGCTAGCACCAAATGTTACCAATAGTCATGATTTGTGCCAGTGTGGGGAGTGAGGAATAGGATTGCTTCATTGCTTCAATTCACATGACCTTGACCACACATTTACTATTATCTGAATTTTCTCTTCTGTTCATTGTTGACCCAGATGTTTGTCCATTTCTCTATTTGTTCTTCACTCTTCTACTTACAGATTTGTGGAAAATTTTAGTATCTCGGGGATATTGATATTTGTCTGTCACATGGGTGGTAGAAGAGGTTAATTATCTGTATTTTTATTTTGTGGGTGGTATTATAGGGCATGGTGTTTTAAAAAATATTTCAAGGTAAAATTTGTCCCTCCTTTCCTTTATTTCATCTAGGTTTGTGGTTTTACTTGGGAAAGTTTTTCCAACCTCACTGCTATACACATATTGTCTTAAAATGTAGTGTAACCTTTGATACATTGATTCATTGATTCCTTAACAAATGCAACTGGCCAACCTGACTGACCCACCTCATATCATTTTTAATTAAATTTCAGATGAATTACAATTAAAACAAAACATAGTCTTAATAATGAGCTAGATTTTGGATTTACCATATAAATTTTTATGTGTTCTAATTCACTGATATCTGGTTTATTTAGTACACTGGGTATTGGCTCCTATTTCTTCTGGTTTCTAAGTTAAAGGCTTAGTCATCAGTTTTTATTAATTTCTGTTTAATAATTAAACTATTAGGCTATGAATTACTCTTGGTCTTGTTTCACAAATGAAAAATAACTTGGCTAGGTCATATATTTAGGTCACAACTCTCTCCCCCTCTGACATCTGTAGATGCTTCCTGGTCTGGCATTTCATGTTCCAAAGGATGGATCTGAGGCCATTTTTCACTGTTCTCCTGTACAGATAAACTCTGGGTTATCTCGCTGTCAGCAGGATGTTCTTTTTCCCTCTTCCTTGAAATTTTTCATCACTTGCTAGAGAATATATAAATATGCCTTTCATCTATGGTTTTTACATGAAAAGCTGTGAACTTTTTCAATCAGCAAATCCATATCCTTTTGGTTGTGTTGTTTCACTTCTAGAAAGTAACATAGTTGATAATTGCTTCTGTTCTTTGTAGGTTGGGAGGGGCGGGGCACAAGAGATCTCTTCTAGACTACCAGTGTGTGTGTGTGTGTGTGTGTGTGTGTGTGTGTTTAGACTGTTTTCTGTTCTCATTTCTCATGTTCTTTTTCAAAATTATTATTTTCCTTTCTTTGTCCTTTTCCTCTCTGTTGAAAAGAGAATCTCAAATTTGTATGCCATATTAATGGTTACATCTTCTGTTGTTCACTGTCTGTAGCATGGATTTGAATCCTGTTGTTGTATTTTTAATCTTTTTAGTCTCCCTTTCTTTACTGATTTCTCTCTCTCTGTTCATCTCTTCCTTTCATCTTCTTGTTTTCTAGTCTCTCTTCTTTTGATTGCCTGTCCTTTCTCATTGAAGATGGTGTTTAAGCTCTTTGAGTATGCTAAATAGTTCCAGGAGTTTACTTCTGATGTTGGTTTCAGTTTACACCCAGCGTGTTCTTTCTCTGAGTTGAGAACAACATTCACGTTGTCTTAGTGTGTTGTCCTTTTGAAGTCGCCTCATGCTGTATTTTTCCTTTTTATTCATTCTTGAAATAAAGATAAAACAAAAGAAAAAAAGAGCTTTGGATCTCAATGTTTTAGCTACCTTGAGAAGTGAGCAGAGACAGATAACTTTCTCCACTGGTGGAGGGAGGGGTCTGTGCCCGGGGTCCAGTTTGATTGTTGGCTATTGTAGATGGCACCTAGTGTACTTTTTTGCCCTCTTGTCCTATCACCGTCTCCTTGCCTGGTGTGCAGAACAGACACAGTGTGTGGGAAAACCCGGCTCCCAGTTTGCATTGCTGCTCACAGTCTTCCTGCTCCGTCCCCTGGGTTTTATCTACCAGGGTAACATGTGCACCCCAAGCTCCCACACTCTCTGTCCTGCCATTTTCTGGGAATTCCCGTCTTTTAATTTCTATTGAAGAGCTGCCTGGCTTCTGGCTGGGGTCGTGAGTGGGCTCTTCCTCTCCTTTGTGCAGCTGGTCTCCCTTGAATCACAGCCTGAGTTGGTCATGGGGCTTAACCTGAAAGAGTTGGTTTTGATCATTTACTTTTTAAACAGTGCTCCATTGGCATCACATTTTGTGGAGATTTGGCCCAGATTCTGCCACTAAACTCTTAATCAATCTTAACTTTCAGTAACAGTGTCATGATTTTAGTATATTTTTAAATCACCTTGTAAGTATCTTCATAGGTATAAATCATTTATTTAAGAAATATTTTTTGAGAGCTCATCATGTACTAGCTTATAGGAATAATATCTTTCTAAGACAGGGTTAAAGATAGATACAGGCTATATTGGGGTTGCTAAGTAGGCACCATTTTAAATCAGAAGAATAAAATAATGGTATATTTAAAATACTTAGAACATGACCTGCTATTGTATGGTAGGTAAAAAATATTCTTTTCTTCTCTCCTACCCCAGTTTTTTTTTTTGTCTTAATATCAGGAAGACAGACTCTGCATTCTTTGTGCAATATCATAACCAGAGAGGTGGAAGGAAATGCAATGCTTTGTGGGAAGACATCAGCACTGGAGAATGTGGAGTGTCCAGGGTATGTGTTCTGATTCCAACAGCTGGTAATTCCATCTATAGGAGAAAACCCTTGATGTGACCACACTAAATTGATCAGTAAATCTGAAATCTTCATGAAAAATAACAGTAATCTTTTTCTTTAGGTATAAGCGAGAGAATAAACCAAAGGATTCTAAGGTTTTTTTAATCTATTTTTTATTGAAGTATAGTTGAATTACAAGGTTCTAGGTTTTAACATCAAAAGGTTTCAAGACAACAAAACCCAGAGTTAGTTTAGTCTAAATAACCAATCTGTATACCAAGTGCTGGGAATAGAAAAGTAAGTAGGCTGATTGTCAGCTGAAATACGATAAGAGAATCCATGTTTTTAAAGATATGGAGTTGTAGTTCTTAAAGGTAGCAGTTAGATAAAGAAAAGGATGGAAGCAAGACCAGTTCCCTTTGGGATTTCCGATGACAGTGTAACAGATGACTCCAGATGACAGTGTAAGAGGAGGGATGGAAAGAAATTATATTAACAAACTGTTGTTGATGGTTATAATAAGATTTAAGCAACCAAATAACCGAACCTGAAAGACTAACATATTTTTCAAGATGATTTAGAAGGATGCTAACGTGGAGGATGTCAAAAGCTGCAATTATGTCTGAACTCATTTCAGGAATGGATTCCTGGCATCGGATGCACGCCGTGTGTTATCACATCTTGATGAGGGCATTTTAGTACATGACCAAAATTGGACTAAACTCTTCAAAACCCATTATTGTCATCTAGATGCATTTCCTCCATGTTGCTATCACCAGTTTGAATTAGATTAGCATTTTTTTATAATGGAGATTAGCAGTTTTTAAAAATCCAATATACTTAAAAGGAACTATTTTTAGAGAGCTTGTAATTGTCTGTAGGATAGATGTGTTTGTCACTTCACATAACAGCACAAAGTAACAGAAAATATTTAGAAAGCTTAAAACATTTTAGTCTTAGATATTAAGATTCAAAGATAAAAATGTTGAATCCTACTTTCTGGCTAATGACTTTTCCTTTTTAAAGTGGCTATAGATGTGTATTAAATCCATAACTACAAGAAAGGCACATACATCTTGCATTCTATATGGACCTTCAATGAAAGCTGGAAAGATTCTTTTGTTCTTAAACTAGAAGTGTTGCCTTGCTTTTTGATGAATCTTTGTTGTCATCAGCCTTGAAAATGATGGGAACTGTGAATTTCTAATATATTCTGAGGCTTTATGAAACTGTTTTAATTTATGAAATTAAGTTTCTCTTAAATTCAATCTTCTAACCACGTCGTTGTTGAAAATCAATTGTGTGGCTCCGGGTTTCTCATCCTCAGCACCATCAGCATTCTGGACCAGATGACTGTTTGTGGTTGGGGATCTGTGTTGTGGGATGTTGAGCAGTATCCCTGGCTGCTACCCACTGGATGCCAGTAGCAATACTCCATTGCCCTCACTCAAGTGCAAGAACGAAAATGTCACCAGACATTGCCAGATGTCCCCAGCAGGACAACGTCACCCCTGGTTGAGAGCCACTGGGTTAACTCGTTGAGTTTGCCATGGAATTTACGTTCACAGACAAGTACATGCACCCACCTTGTCTCCCGTATGAGTCCAGACAGTGCCTGAGGTGCATGCTCTCACTGTGTCCAGCACCTTATCTGACACTCTTGGCTGATCTCAGTGTTTACTTGTTTCACTAATTTTCTTTCACTTTGTGATAATTTTTTTGTGACTTTTACTTGATATAATTTCCAATTTATAGAGGAGTGGGAAAGATACAATGAAATCCCATTTACCCAGTTACCGATAGCTAATGTTTTTCCCCTTTGGATTTTTCTTTCATTTCACACAAGCATATATATACACACACATACACATATACATACATATATACATGTATATAACATATAAAATTATTTTTTCCCAAATGAATTGATAGTAAGTGGCATGCAACATGCTCCCTCTACTCCAAAATATTTTAACATAAATTTCTTAAGAACAAGAAGATTCTGTGACACAATCGCAGTCTAAGTACTAAAATGAGTAACTTTAACACAGGTGCATAATCCGTCCTCCTATCCACTGTCCTCCTACTATCCACTGTCCTCCTACTACACTTTGGAGTCACACCTCACTTCCCAGAGATGGTCCAACGTCTTGACTTTCACCTGGCTGTTTCTTCAGTTTTCTTTGTCTTCTTGACCTTGACATTTTTGAAGTGTATAGACCAGTTATTTTGTAGAATGTCTCTCAATTTGGGTTTGTCTGATGTTTTCTCTTGCTTAAATTCAGAGTTTGCATTTTTGGCAGGAACACTGCATAAGTGATGCAGTGTCCTTCTTGATATCATATTAGGAGACACATGAGGTCACTTTGTGTCAATACAGACATTGGCTTCCATCACTTGGTTAGGGTGGCGTCTGCGAGATTTCTCCATTTTAAATTTACTATTTTCCTGGTGGTAATAAATAATTTGGGGGAAGATATTTTGAGACGATGTCTTTATTATTTTCCTTATCAAAATTTCATCCATTAGTTTTTGCATCCATTGAGGATTCATGCCTTAACCAACTCTTACAATGATAGTGGCAAAACGGAGATTTTCAGGCACTTCTACTGGGCAATTGGCAGTGAGGAAAAGCTGTTCTTTCTCTCCATTTATTTATTCATTCATTTATATCAGTACAGACTTACAAATTCTTATTTTATGCAATGGATTTTAATCTGTTCCCATCACTATTCTGTGGCTCAAATTGTCCTGGATTTGGCCAGTGGGATTCTCACCCCCCCGGCCCCCCACCAAGCTGCCTCTGGATTATATCAACACACCTCCATTGTTTTCTAAACAGTGTTTTCAAAAATGTGTTCTAAGCTCATCTTTCCTTGCTCCAGCCCTGGAATCAGCCACTTCTTCAAAGAGCCCTGGTTTCTTTTAGTGGGGAGAATATTTAAAACTCCCCATCTGGGTGTTTGGTGTGGTAACTGGTAATTTAAAATATACTTAAGGAAGAACTTGAGGATGACTCCAATATAAATCATCAGAAAGAAAATATAAGATTCAATGAACGAGGGAGGGGAGGCATTTTGGAAGTTAGTTATCTCTTGAATTTGCTTGATGAATTGCCTAATGCAAATTCATTCCCCTCAGAGCTTCATTTGCAAGTGCACACAATCTGGAGAAGTTGGTTGTGCCCTGTTTCTATCCTGAGATGACTTGGAAAGAGCTTCACTAGGGAGCTTCAGCTCCGTGGTGCTTGGAAAGACATCACACTGGACCCACCCTCTATGCTGCTGAAAGGAGGATCCCAGGGCAGGCAGCAGAAATGACAAAGTGCAGGGGCAGCCTGAGCCTCCGCCCCCGGCCTGGAGCCCCTTGAACTTGACGTGGTGATTGACTTATTTGGAGGCTCAGAGCGTGGAGCGGGGGGCCCCAGCAGGAGCGTGCCTCACTAACAGCATTACAATTGCATGAGATGCTGCAAGGTTTCCTATGAACTCTTGGCTTCAGAACACAGGCTGGGGAGCTTCGGGAGCAGTTGGCAGCAGGAGAGGAAAAAACGACAGTCATCTGAAGAGTCAGCACGATGGCGAAGCCAGAGCGTGTGCACTTGGACCGGCATTCCGACTTCTGGCTGAGGTGTGTGCTCTGCAAAAGAATCGCGTTGGTTAAAACGTGGGCAGGTTCCAGGAGGTATCTTCTCCTTCTTTTGTCTGGTTTTGATAGTAATAATTTGGGAAGCTGACAAGCAGTTTGGTTTTGTTCTGAATATTTGGGCCAGGACCCTAAGCCATTTCTTTCTTCTAAGTGATTTGAACTTGGACCAATCAGGTAGTTCATCAAGATAATTTATCAAGCTAGAAATGTGAAGTTTTTAAAGCTGGCTTTTGATCTGATTATTAGACCAACTATTACAATGGTTGAACTAGTAGATAGTTGTCTCTTTGGGTACTGGGTCCCCTTGTCACAATACCTTCTTAGTCATTTCAGACCACACTCACATTGGCCCTTTTAACTGGCAGTCCTGGAGTTTCTGAATAAGAATTTAATTCACTTTGGCTAATGACCACAAAACTTTTCTCTAAGTCAGAGAAATTTTCCTGTTACAGCTCTATACAAATATATACAGACAAACCCTCTTGGGCCCCCTGGGAGACGGGCTCAATTTTAGGGTGCACACAGCAATGTGTCGGCCCTTCCTACAAGCCAGTGGGACACTTACGACGCCTTTGGCTACACTCCAAGGAAAAGTCCAGAATGGCTGATCTTAGACCCAAATGAATGTCTCATCTTCCTTGAACATTTACTGTATACCTTGAGAAATTATTTGAATGCCAACAAATGTGCATAGTGACTGTGATACATTTAACAGTGGATCTAAGTTAGCTTAATATTTTAAATGCTTATGTAAGATGAAAATTCAATATTGACTCTGTCCTGTGAAAAAAAATGTGAGGATCCGTGATAACCTTGTCTGATTACTTTAGGGATGGAAAAATATCTTAAGGTCTTGCGAATGAATCAGATGCACTCTTGTTGCATTTATGTACATTTTGGGAAAGAGAATAAAAATTCTGATTATTCTGAAAAAGAGAAAAAACCTTTAAGTTGGTAAACTTTCAGATAAACATCATTTTTATTGTTAATTTATTCATTTATTTAAAATGGTTATTCAGAAAAACATAATTAACATCCTACATCTCTACAGTGATGGCCCAGGGATAAAGAAAGATAAAAATAGCAATATTCTGTGATCTAAAGTGTGTAGTATTAATATAAATGTGTTATTCACATAAAAGTTCTTGATTGCTCTAAATTGATATTACCTCTTCATGTATGTTACAATCAATTGAGTTAAAGAATTTTCTAGATGATCAATGCAGTAGGCAATTATGTCTCAAAAGAGACGAAATACCAGCAAAATAATTGCCTAATGGCAACTTATGTTGATCATTTCATTTGTATTTAATTAAATGCAGTCAAAACAGTTGCTGGGTATACAGTTGGCCTTTGAAAATAATCTTGAATGTCTTTTACAAGAAAACTACTGCCAGTGATATTTCCACTGTTATTTCTTTGGGGGAACAACTTCATAACATGATTCAGTATGACTCATTAACACAGTAATATGACTGGAGTTGTACTAAAGTTCGTCTGTGGCCACTGGTCACAAGGTGGGTTTTGTGGAACATTTGAGGCTGATACCTAGTGGTAGTGCCAGGTTGGTATGCTGGCATCTCTAAGAAGCCTGTATGGAAGAATGAGCAAATGAAAAGTAGAGAAAGAGGATGAGCTGAGAGCAAGAGAGTTACCTGCACTGACCACAGAAAAAGGTGACCAAAGACAGAATATGCTGGTCATGCGAATAATTTTTACCAGTGTGGAAGAGTGAACATTTTCCTCATTTATGAAAAGTGATCCATTATTGAAGCACTGAAGATTTTGGTACATTCCTATTGGCCTTTGATCCTTTCCTTCATGTACTGCTCTTAGACAGGAGAGAAAATTTCATGTCAGGATAAGTAAGGTTATCTGCTGTAACAAACATGCCCAAGCTGTCAGTGGCTTAATAAAATAAAAGTTTCTTTCTGTCTCAGGCCACTGTCTGATGCAGTTGGTTGCCTGTTCCAAACTGCTGTCCCCCAAATAGTGACTCAGGGACCCAGGAGGCTTGTGGGTCCTTCATATCATAGCTGCTTTGGTATCATCCATGGGCACAAGGGGAAAAGTGTTGAGGGCACAAGTGAGAAGGAGGGGGAAGATGCGGAGAAGACTGGGTGGGTAAAAGGCACACTGAATTTTTAACGACTTTGGTCTAGAGGTGACAAACCTCAAGATGATCAGGTTACATTGACCAGAAGTAGTTACCTGGTTATTCCAATCACAAAGGAAACTCATCATTTTAGAGAGACACATGGATAGTGGTGATCACTAATAGTCTCTGCCAATAGTGTCAACCAAAATTAATTATTTAGGACTTTATTAAATTATATGTTGTGATCCAACCACTTTGTTATTACTTATACTTACTCAGGGATGTATGAGAAATAAACAAACCACACACAAAAAGTTATCAAAATGGGATCCTGAATCTTCCTTAATTTGATACAGAGTATCTATAAAAACTACTTAAGTGGAAAATTGTTTAAAGCCTTTCCATTGAGATTGGAAACAAGACTAGGGTGTCTGCTTTCACAATATTTAACACTGTATTAGAAGTCCTATTCATACAATAAAGAAGAAACAGATAAAAAAAAAAACCTAAGGATTGGAAAAGAAGAACTGAAACTGACATTATTTGGAGATGATATGATTGTGTGTGTGGAAAATCCAAAAAAATTTCTTACTAATTAGAATTAGTAAGTGAATTTGAAAAGGTACTATCAGGGTTCTGTCAATATATACAAACGAATATTATTTCCATATACTAGCAACTCACGATAGAAAACAGAGTTTAAAATGCATACAATTTGTATAAGTTTTCTACACTGGGCCACAAATTATCACAAGTTTAGTAGCTTAAAGAAACACATTTATTGGACTTTCCTGGTGGTGCAGTGCTTAAGAATCCACCTGCCAATGCAGGGGACACGGGTTTGAGCCCTGGTCTGGGAAGATCCCACATGCCACGGAACAACTAAGCCTGTGCACCACAACTACTGAGCCTGGGCTCTGGAGCCCGTGCTCTGCAACAAGAGAAGCCACCACAATGAGAAGCCCGCGCACCACAACGAAGAGTAGCCTCCACTCGCTGCAACTAGAGAAAGCCCACAGGCAGCAGCAAAGACCCAGTGAAGCCAGAAATAAAATAAATAAATAAATTTATTTGAAAAAAAGAAAGACATTTATTATGTCACACTTTCTGTGAGTCAGAGCCTGGTTATGACTTAGCTAGACTTTCAACTGTCTTAAATCCAGGTGTCAGCCAGGGCTGGGGTCTCTTCAGGAGGCACAATGGGGAAGGGTCCACCTTCAAGCTCACTCAACTTTTTGGCAGAATTCATTTCTTTGAGGCTGTAGAACTCGTGGAAGTTTACTTCTTCAAAGCCCGCAAATGAGCAAGAGAGATTCTAGTGCTAATCAGCAAGCGAGATGGAGACTTACATGATGGAGATTTATCAAATGTAACACATTTGTGAGAGTGACATTCTAAAACCCCTGCCTAATCTCTTGGTTAGAAACAAGTTATGGGTCATGCCCACACTCAAGGTGATAGAATTATACAAGGGCTGAACCCCAGGAGGTAGGTATCATGAGTTTGTCTGCCAAGTCATTCAACTGCAATGGAAAGCATCAACTGTTTAGGAATAAGCATAGCAAAAGATGTTCAAGATGGCTACACAGAAATTACAAAGTATTAAAGATGTGAAGAAGGTTAAATAATTGAAGGGATATATCATGTTTATGGATTGAAAGACTCAATGTCTTAAAGATGTCCATCTCACCCCCCTGCCATTTATCTATAGATCCAGTGCAATCACAGTCAAAGTTTCAGTAATGTTTTAATGTATTGTTAATCAATAGATTGATTCTAAAATTTAATATTAAAATGCAAAGAACCAAGAATAAGAAAAGTTAAGTATATTTTTATATTCCAGGAACAAAAAAATATATATTTCTATAATTCAGCATTAAAAAATGGAAAATAGGACCTAGAGATTGTCATACTAAGTGAAGTAGGTCAGAAAGACAGATATCATACGATATCACTTATATGTGGAATCTAAAAAAAAATGATACAAATAAACTTATTTACAAAACAGAAACAGACTCACAGATATAGAAAACAAATTTATGGTTACCAAAGGGGGAAGAGGGGAGGGATAAATTAGTAGTTTGGGATTAACAGACGCATACCACTATATATAAAATAGATAAACAACAAGGTCCTACTGTATAGCACAGGGAACTATATTCAATATTCTGTAATAAACCTAATGGAAAAGAGTATGAAAAAGAAGATGCATATATGTGTGTATAATTGAATCACTTTGCTGTATGCCAGAACCTAACACAACATTGTAAATTGACTATACTTCAATTAAAAATAGAATAAAATAAAATAAAAAATGGAAAATAAAATTTTAAATATATAACTTGAGTGTCAAAACCCACAAACTACCTAAGAACAAGGTAAAATCCTTGACTTCTTACCTTATACTATATACGTTAATCAATTCCAGATAAATTGCAGAAAAAAATGTTAAAGGTAAAACAAAGCTCTCAAAAGAAAACAGAAAAGAACATTTTCATGACTTTGGGGTAGATAGATATTTCTTAGATAGGACATCAAAGTGTTAATCATAAAAGAAAACAATTGATAAACTGCACTACATTAAATTTATACCTTTTGCTTATGTATGTGACAAAGGCTTCATATCCAAAATATACAAAGAATTCTCACAAACCAATAAGAAATGGTCAATCCAATCAACAATTGGGCAAAAGACTTGAACAGAAACGTTGCAGGAGGGAATATCCAAATGGCCAATACACATATGAAAGAGTGCTTATCTGCATTGATCATCATGGAAATGAAGAGTAAAAAAACCATGACACATCCATCTAAGTGGCTAGAATGAAAACAACAGTCAATACATCTTTTCCTCTCTTTAGGTCTTTAAAGAATTTCTTTCAGCATTGTTTTGTAGGTTCCACTGTACAAGTCTTATATTTTTTTGTTAAACTTATCTCTAAGTGTGTCATTCTTTCTGATGCTACTGTAAATGGAATTATTTTCTTAATTTCAGTTTTTGGATTATGCAATGATAGTTTATAGACATATAGTTGATTTTTAAATATTGATCTCATATCCTGTACCTTAAGCCTTTGGCAGGCCTGGTCCAGTTTCTGAGTTGACAGAAAGACTGGTTTAATTGATGGGTGAAACAAGCGTGTGTCACTTTGTCCCAGAAAAGTGTCCCTTGAGGGATACCATCACTGCCTCATACCATGCAGGACTGCCTTACTACTGGCTAACCAGCTGAGCAGCTGCCATCAATGGGGCATCTGTTAAATGGACATTTGAAATTAGAGCTCCATCCCCCCAGATAGGGGGAAGAAACTCACACAGAGGAACTCATCCTGAGGGTAAAGAGTTATAAAACCCAGTCATGCTTCTGTGTGTCCAACAGGGTCTGGGTGAAAAGCCCTATCTATCTTGTAAGTTTCGTGATTTTTGGCCATTTAAGAAGGCCCATAGTACAGGAAGAAATGATCTGCCTGTGTTGTATTCAGAGCCCATTTTTTCAGTGTCAGTGAATAATCTGAAGTTATTTTAGGTCACCTCTCTTTTTCCTTCTCCTTATATTCTCTTCTAAAAAGCAGTGTTTAATGCATGCAAGAGATTGTGTGTGACATATATATTGCCTATAGAGCCCAATCATATCATAAATCTTATGTTAGGACCTAAGAACTACAATGTTACCCCAAATCTGCCCTTCCTTATGGGTTCCTCCTCACCCCGTACCTCTACACCTCACTCCAGATTTGTTCTCCTGAATGAAAAGGAAATGGAATTTTCGAGATGTTATTAGGAATGTATACATGCTTGACAGTATGTTATTTAGTTCTGTTTGTTCTTGGGTCTATAAAAATGGTGTCTTTCTACATGTAGCCTTCTGGGGTCAGCCTTTTTCACTCCCTATTACATTTTAAGATCCATCATGTGTTGTAAGTAGCTGTAGTCCATTTATTTAATTTCTGTATAATATTCCGTGGTGTGAATATGCATCCCTTTATATACCTTTTCTTCTGGGCCATCGACGTTTGGGAGCTTTTTTCCAGCTTTTCCACTAGGACCAGCGCTGACGTGGACATTTGTTCACAAGTCTCCGGGGGCCCATGCAGAAGAGTTTCCCTTGGCCACGTGCAGGAGTGTGACTGCTGGATGCTGAGGTCTCTATGCCCATCCTCTCGCGCTCCCTCTCACTTTCCTTCTTACTCAGCTTCTTCTCTGGACTTCGGCTTCCCAGAGGTCCTAATGGGCAGGGCTCTGTCTCCTCCTCGGGGTTATATGGGGAAGGCTTCCTTCTTCTCAGGCTGGGAAGAGAGTGCTATGGCACTGGTCCAGGGTCACCAGCACTTTGTGACTTCCTCCTTGGCTCCACTCATGATGAGCAGCATGTCTGCTCCATCCCCAGGCTTCTCCCAGGCTCTGCACCGGCTCCAGTGTGCAAGGTGGACAGAGTAACCCCATGTCTTCCCCACCGTGTCCATTAGCAATTCTTTCAAGGCAGGAAATTAGCTGGAACATGAGAGCCACTGACTGCGTAGGTGAGTAACACTGGACGTCCAGTGGACAGCCTGGGAGAGTTCTGATGGTCCTAATTGCTGCACTGACCACTTTCGCACCATCCTTGTACAGTATTGAGAGTCATTGATACAATCAATCAATATAATCCAAGTGTCATTGATATAATCATAGTAATAATAATAAGAGCAGCAAACTTGGATGTAGCTCTTACTATAGGCCATGACTGTTCTACATGCTTTTAGTGTATGAATTGTTTAATCTTACAACAGCCCTATAAGACAGGGGCTAGCTCCCTTTACTCCAAAGGAAATGGGTTTCTGAGAGGCAAGTGAGCTGTCCCAGGCCACACACCTTCTGGCCTGTGGAAAACAGAATTCATTTGCTCAAAGGAGGTGATGTCTCCTAGACTGGCTCGTTGGCCTCTGGCTTTGAAGAGGAGGGGGTTGGTTTAAGCAGGTGAGTCCCAAATCCCTCCCACTCCTGCTGCCCTTGCCCCGAACTAGCAGGACTCTCATGGAGGAAGAGCCCCTTGTCCCTAGGATCCCTGTTCCTGACGGAGGTGGCCTCTGATGACGTGAGTTCTGTTTCCTTTGACTCCTTGAGTGTAGCTTGGGGGTCCAAGCTCCTTTCAGGACTCAGGGTGAATGCACGGGTTTGCAACCACTGGGAGGTTTTCTGACCCATATAAGTGGTCCTTCTTTCTACTTCAGGAAGGAGATGGAGGTGGTGCCCCCTGCCCTGTCTGAGATGTGTTTTCAGAACACTTTCCTTCTAAGAGGGCTAACTAATACCCCAGAAGGGATGGAAACAAAGGAATCAAAGACTCAGGACAAAAACCCAGAAGAAATTGCCGATGGAAAGTTTTCAGCACTGTTCAAGTATAATTTAAACATATTAGAGAACCACAGACGTCACTGTATTGTAATGACTGCATGGGGGCACGCTCAGTGCTGAACCTGGCACTTGATACAGAGGAAATTTCAAGCAACTTAGCCGAGTCACTTGCATCTTCTTCCTCCACATTCATCTTATATTTGCTGGTCGTGCTTTGTGCTACTATGTTCTGCAATACATCTTGCATAGAAGCTTCAGCCCAGTTTAGCAATCAATCAATCAAATTTAAAAAATAGAATTAACAAAAAGAAGCTAACATTTCCACGTTCCCGGTGGAACACAGCGATGACCAGTGGCTTATCCACAAGATGTCTCTCGTCACAATTTTGAAGGTAGCGCTAACTAAGGAAAATCTTTTGCTTTAGTTCTCTGTGGATGGGGATCCATGGCATAAGCGCAAACCAAATGTTCTTCCGTTGAGATTTCTTGTAGAGGTATCACGTGTAGATTGCTCATCGAAAGTAGGCATCTGGTATCTTTAGCTATTTACACAAGACCTATGATAATTTTTGCCCCCCTCAAGACACTCCTAACACATCCCAGTTATAAAAATAGTACGTTCTCCTGTCATTTCTAGTGTATTCACCTGGAGAAATTGAATTTCAATTCTTGCCCAGTGTCTTGAACTGCCAAATGTTTAACTATCCATTTAAAAGTATCCATTAACATAGGAGAGGGCACCCTGTTTTGTTAACAGCAGGGCACGGCTGAGACTGTGCGGGGCTGTGGGTCCCGGCCATGCCCAAATGATAATTCTGTGCCATCTCCCTGGGAGTTCACACCACATTACGTTTCTCTGCCCACTAAGCTTTTAGCAACTGAGTGTCTATGGCCTCCTGATTTTTAATGCAGCTGGTTCAAGCCATCATAATCTTTGCAAGTCATTTGTAATATATTTAAAGGAAAGCATCACTCCATCGCATTCCAAATTTCCTGCTTAGGATGCAATGGCAAAAGTCATTAAACATTAGCAGTAACAGTATTTTCACTGTAACAAAGTGTTAATTATGGCCACATGCTAGTAGAGTGGGGGAGGGAGGTTTTGCTATTGTTACTCTGCCTAAAATAATTTCCATGTGATAATTTTCCAGGATATCAAAAACGGAATAATTATGCACTAATTAAGAAAGTAGGGCCTGCTCTAGGAGTTAAGACTGCATTAATTTTAATGTTTTTACAGCCCTTTAATTGGGGAAAGGGCTGTAAATTGGGAGCTGACACACTGTTCCTCCTTAAGTAGACCTGCTTTTGCAATCTGCCTCCTATATATCACAACCCAAGGTCGACGCAAGTTTGCAAAATCCCTCTGCTCTTCATACAGAATGTGTCGGTAGCGAAGTGTGCATCGATCACTCTGACAAGCATTTAACTCTCCAAGTGCACACACGCTCACTTCTTCAATTATTAATTGCATTAAATACATTTTCATATTGTGGACGGTTTGCTACACACTGTTCCCTGGTAGGGAGGCACTGTCACCCACGGTAGGGACCCCTCCCCTTCTGTGGCTTCGGAAGGCTCAGGGATCCTTTGGAGGAGCCTGCAAAGGGGCGTGTCTGGCAACCCAGGCGTGGCCGAAGGAGTGACCTTGGTGGCAGCGGCTCTTTTCGCTGTGGTTTGCTCAGTTGCTTCGTTATCCGGTCCGTTTTCTCTTCCTTGGCTGGCCTGTTACCTGGAGGCCAGTTCTCAGGTGAGGAAGGGTGGGTCTTTCCCCAGGCACCCTCCACGGGGACCCTCACTGCAGGCTGCAGCCGCAGCAGCTCCTGCCTCCTGAACGCTGGGTCAAGATGGTGGACTGGACATTCCAAAGGGGGCCCCATGTGGGAATAAAAGCAGGATTTAGGGCATCATATCGATCTGTGGGAGTCCCAATATGTCCTTTCATAGAGTCATTGATTTATTTAGTAGCGACACCGTGTTAGACACACAGCAGGAGCGAACCCGCGTCTATCTTTGCTTGGAAGAGGGGGTGTTAGCATCCCCTGCAGAAATGAGCTGCGGGAGACGGACTGGCCAGAGCACATGAAGCTTTGATTGTAAAACCAGGATGACCCACCACATCAGAGCGGCAGTCTGGGCTGGCGTCGGGAGGGCGGAAGGAGGGACCAGCAGGGAGCTCAGGTCCTGAAGGGGATGTGGGCGGGGGGAGCAGATAGGAGGGCGGGCTGGATTCCCTGACCATGGCCCTCAGACAGGTCAAGGGGGGGTTGCTGCAGACATGGCTTGACTTTCCAAAGGCACATCATCCGCCTTACCGAGGGGCTATCTGAAAGCATCTTTGTTTTCAGGCTGCCATTTGACTGATGGAGTCCAGAAGGTGTCAATGGCTGATCTCAGCTTACCCTTCTCTCTGATCACTAACTTGGAAAATTAACCTGTGGAAAGGCACTTTCTCTGTCCCCCGTGGAGGTCGTGATGAGGACATCACTGAAATATGGTTTTCTCACCGAAATCCTAGAATGCCGAGTCCCTACAAAGACCTAGATGATTCCAGGGCAAGAGGAACGTCAGCAGAAGCATTTGCCATGGAACCCCATTGGTTTGGGGGTTGGTGGAAGTTTGCAGTGGAGGCATGGATGCTGGGGACACACGTGCAGCCAGGATAGTCCTTTCCCAGGGGAGGGTGAAGCCAGTCCTTCTCCAGCAACATTTCATGGTGGGGACTCGCTGATGTGACTGGCCCTGGGTACTGACACTCTACTGAATAGGCTTCTCTAATGTGGGGCTTAGATTCAGGCCCTGAGGTCACGTCAGTGAGACTTTCTTCTTCTTCTTTTTTCTTTCTAGAGCAGAATATACATTTCCTCCCTTTAAGTGAATATTAATGGACGCAGTACAAGTCCCTGGATGCAGACAAACTCACATTGGCTCTTACAGAAATTCTGGGTCCCACAGTAGAAGCCTGCTTGGTCTGTGGATAAGCCCCTGTGATCAAGTTATTCTGATGGGATGGTTGCTTAGGACACAAGTGCAGAGGGGTGCGAATCAGTTCCTTCTCGTGAGATGACAAAGGGAATCTTTTGCTCCAAGGAGCCATATCCCAGATTTACATCAAAACCTCCAGAAATATCACCTTGGTGTGCATACACCATGTCTTTAGCAGATTTGACACAGGTCCTTGGGACCAAACAGTCTAGAGCACAAACTTTCATTCATTTCGTTTGTTCAACAAATAGTACAGAGTGCTGGCGATGGACCAGGCACTGGCCTTGGTGCTGGGGATACAGAGGCGGACAAAGTAAAGAGTGTGAGGCCACAGGAGGGAAGTGATGGAGTCTGGAAGACATCTTTCAGAGACATGACAGTAGTCAGACCAGAGGTGCTGAAGAGGGAGCCCGCTGGGACGAGCAAGGCTGAACAGGGAAGGAATGAAGTCGGGAGGTAAAGGGAGGGCCTGATTGTCTGGGGCTTGGGGACATCGCTCAGAACTTTGGTCTTGTTTCCAGTGAGGCGAGAGCAGCTGGGGTCAGAACAGTGACATGCGCTGAGAACAGGCTGTGTTCAGAGCACTTCTCTAAGCAAGGTGAGATGACCGCGCTTTGCACGGAGGTGGTCAGCATGGAAATGTAAGAAGGGAGCGGACTATGGGTCTGTTGTGGAAATCAAGACAACTGGATCGCATGTGTGTGCGTATGTGTGCATGTGTGTGTGGATTGGACATGGAATACGAGGGGAAGAGTCAGGAGAAAAGGGTGACCCATGGTTGGTGGCTGGAAGGCTAGTTACCGCTTGCTGAGATGAAGAAAGTGCTGGAGGGATAGGCTGGGGAGGGAGATAAGAAGCTTTGTTTTGAGTGTGTTAAGTGTAAAATGCTTATTGGACAGCTAAGTGGAGATGCCCGATGAGCTGTTGGTATCGAGTCTGCAGCAGTCGGGACAGGGCGGGGTGTGAGGTGGGCATGTCTGCCATCCTGACTCTCCACAATGAAGCCAACCCCTTGCCCCCACTTCTCACCATTTTTAAGATCTCTTCCAAATTCTCAGTTATCTGAGTCTTGTCTTGGAATATCTGAAAATAAATATCTGAGTGTGAAATAAAACATTTCCTTTAAAATTTTGAACTTTAGTTGTAGATTAAGGCAAAAATAGAACATTTGATTCACCAGATGACTGTAGTTGTATGCCAAGTGGGTTGGGTCACAGAGCTCTTCCTGTGCATCTACAGTGGAAAGTTACACTCTTTAAACATCTGGTTGGTGATGGTCTCTCCAGTTCCTGCAACTGTTTCCCTTACCCATTATCTACAATGCTGTTACCTGGAGAGCTCATTTTGTGCTTATAAACCACCTTCTAGATAATTTCTTGGGAGGTAGGGATCAGGTGACGAGAACTACTACTGTATTGCTCCCAGTGTCTGGCACCATGCCCAGCAAATAGTGTGTAATAAATGTTTGGTTGGGCAGATGAATGAGAAAATGAATATAGTAATAAAGATATACACGAAGACGGTCCTTCACAGGAAGAGAAACATAGGTGCGTGCCTTTTCTATGCTTAACAAAGAAACCCACTCACAGCCAAGGGCTCTTGTTTGGTTTTAGAGTCAATGGAAAGAAAATAGAAAGTGGATGTGCTCAAGACAGGATGTGGTTTGGAGGTTGAGTGTCTGGGCTCTGAATTGACAGTTGACCTGAAGGACCTATGACGTGTTTAAATGCCTGTATGTAGGGTATGTAGGGTATGAGAGAGCAGGAGAGAGAGAGGGAGAGAGAGAGAGGGGTATGAACATCGTATAATAAAGAGCAAACAGTGATGATTTACAAGTGCCCGATCACGTACCCTGTCTTTAGCTGGGTTCATTAGTGAGAGTGCTGATTTTGTAAATGGACCTCTGGTGCACAGAATTTGTTCAGTAATGGTCCTTGGTTTATGCCAGTCTCTCACATCTGACCGTGTGTGGCCCCATTTTATGTATGTACATATTAATAGCAATGAACACTCATAAACCCACCACCAACTGGAGACCTGGAGCTCTGGACCAGTGACAGTGGCTTGGCCCCTGTGTCCCTCTCCCATCCTTAACGTGGCTGTCCTGGCTTCCCCGTGGTCCAGGCATATCTACTAATGCTGTCCTTTTGACACCCCGAGTGCCCAGTTTGGATGATGATACATTGAGCGGTATCCCTGCCTCTTGCTTCCTCTCTCCTGCTGTGCAACTACCTTGAATGGCATGTTTATCCTTCCCTTGATTTTTTAAAAGATAATTTCTTTCAAGAACGCGTTTTCTACTGTGTCCTGGATTGTGAAATTTTCATTTTTCCAAGGCAGTAAGGAAAGGGAATTCAAAGAAGGGGAGTGTTAGGAAATGGCTCTGTGCTCTCCTAACAGGTGGGGGAGTGACTGGAAGTGAACGTTTGCAGGTCATAGTCCACTTGATGTGCCATTTCACAGAGTGCATCTTCATGTTATGTGCTGAAGTGATAACTGATAATAGCTGCACAAGAAGAGCTATCAGAATGGATCTGGAGATGGATGATCTGTGTGCCGATGCTTGCTTGCTCTGGGAGCTGTGCACGGTCCCCTCCTCCCATCACCCCCTGGTGACTTGAACTGCTTGGCACTGAAAGTCAGCGCTACCTCGAGGAAAGATGAATCAGGCTTCGGGTGGTGGCAGAGGTTATAGGGATTTGGAGGCGCAGAAGGGAATGTTAAATAGCTGATGAGCAAAAGGCCACTAGAAACAGGAGTCACGCAGATCACTGGCGTGTCTTCCTCAAATCGGGGTCAGGAGGTGTGAATCCAGGGCTCCGGTGTGCCCCGTGTTAAACACATGCGATGCTCTCATTCTGGGAGCCCACTTGTTCTTTTGGTTCCCAAGGGAACCCAAAAGAGGAGGACGTGGAGCAGCAGTGACTTCTGAGTGGGAAGGATTAGCTGTGACCTTGGCAGCACAAAAAGGGCCCCTGCACACCAGGGCCGCCCATGCGCCTTCCCTGTTGGTGACTGAGGGCGTGGCAGCTGGAACAGACTTCCGTCTCTCTGGCTCCAACTCCAGCTTGGGCTGTGCATTTTTTGTCTGTGTGTCATCAACAGTGAGCAGACAGAGTGACCGATTTCAGCCGGGAGGGATTCTTTCTGCAATCTGAAAGGTTTAGCGTAAGTTTCTGAGAGCAGCATTTTCTGGAATTCTCTCATCACCTTTTGTAAGCATCCTTCTTTGCATTTCATGTCAGTGTGGAGAGACACATCGATGCCAGCACACTGTTGGAATGTCCCAGTGAATTTTTATTGAGTGCTATTCGATGCTGGACTCTGGGATGCAAAACCTGGCAAGACCCAATCTGTCCTCCGACACTCCCAGGCTGGTGGTGGAGACGAATCACTACACAGACACGGCAACGTGGCTCCTGGCAGCACAGCGATGGTGTCACCAGGATGCTATGGTTACACTCATCCTGTCTGCGGAGAGAGGTAAAAAGATACCCTGGGTTCCCCTGTTGTTAGGTTGGGAGAGTTTGCTCACGGGCCCAGGGACTGAACCCTGCTGCACTACAGACTCTGCCTGTGATGTGAGGTCTCCATTTCTTCACCCTTTAAGTGAACAGGTGTGCTCCACGATGTTCAAGGTTGCTTTTAGGTCTAGTGTTCTTTGTGCTTTTAAAGCTGCTAGGTCACGGCCTCATGACCTCCAGATTCCTAAATGGTTGGAAGCGTGTATGTTGTGTGCATGGACACATTTGTGGAGAACAGGCTCTTGGGTTTGCTCTGACTGCCTCCAAACCTGAACACAGATGGGATCATGGGATTATTGGAAAATATGGGCTGCACCTTCCTTGAGAGAGAGAGCACTGACCTGCTGGGGTTCAGTGGAGGCTATAGACACCATCTCTGCTTCCAGAAATGGTCAGTGACTTTGATTCACTGCACAAACCAGTCACCCTGGCTGAGAGCCACTCAGGATCCTCAGGCTGCAGCAAACGTGAAGATGCCAGGCGGGCACGGCGGCAAGGATGCTTTGGATCCTTGCCCACCCTGGTTAGTGAGAACCAGCCGGGAGCACCTGAGGCCCCCATTGGCAGGCTCATGAAAGCCTTTTTAAGAAAAGGCAAGCTGCCAACCACAATGAAATATACAATTGTCCATCTGTTGCTCAAATTAAAAAAAAATTTTTCCCTTCCATTGCCAAAAATTTCTCTAGCTACCATCCAGTGGTCTAACCTTGCACTTTGAGGGGGAGAGGATTAAATAGGTTACCATAATTTGGGGAAGCAGTGGATTTAGGGGCAAGGACTTCTCTGGTGTGAAGGAGAAGGAGGTGGGATTCCAGATCAATGTCAAGAATAATCCCATCATCTTTGGAAAACAAGTTGAGAACTTTATAATTTGCCAACTGTCCTCAAAAATTAACTGGGGTCCCAAGAGTTCATTTGCCTTCTTCATTCCAATTAGGTTCTTTTTGTCTCTATAGACTCAAGAGATTCAAATATTACTTTTAGTCTCCTTTCTCTCCCTCCTGCCTCATTTTTTTGTGGCAGATCTTACCCCTTGAGTCAATTATTTCCTTCTTTTCAGTGGGTGGATGTTATGAATATTAAGCAATCTTGAACATTGCAGAAGGGAGTCAGCCACAACAGGCAGAGGTTCGACTCTCTGGTCATTAATGATGCCCAGAAAGACATTGGTGGTTAAGAGCCAAGGGGAGGAGAGCAACCTTCAGAGAGGCATCCCAGGCTTCCTGATGCCCCAGACTCAGCATGGAAGGAAGTGCCGTAATGGTTTGCAGGGAGAGCTTCCAAGAGGGGTCTCCAAGGATGAGATGAACTCAAGACCCAGAAGTAGGGGTTATGGCAAAGAATTTGCTTCCCTCCTAGTTAGTCCCCCAGTGTATCAGCAGCAGGTGCCAGCTGGAGGCTGACACCCTAGGCTCCAGGGATGTGCTTTGAATGAGCTCCTAGGTGGGGGGAGGGGGTCCAGAAAGAAAGCTGGGGTGACAGGAATTCCAGGGACACAGAGGGGAAACAGAGTCAAGGAAAAACTGACAGCAACATATTTCATGGCATTTCTCCTCATCTGTTCCACAGTCTTAATCCATGAATATCATTTTCTTTGTTCTTGTTTTTCATTTCCTCTCTTTTCCTTGGGACTCTATACAAGTTCAAATCTCTCCCATATTAAAATTTTCTCTCTTATTGGGCTACTCCCCATTGGATAGCACTTTTCTCATTCTCTTTTTCTTCATAACTAAGCTTTTTGGAAATTTATGTTTTTATTTACTGTCTCCACTTCTTCACTTTTCAGCCCCAAATCCACTATAATTTACTGAATTTAATTTACACTGTCTAACCAAAATTGCCAATCTAAGGGGAGCTCTTCAGGCATTTTCTCTGACTTCTGTCAAGAATTTAACATGGCTTAACATTTATTTGATTTTTTTTCAAAATGAAACAGCTATAATATTCAACATAAAAGTAACACATGCATGCTTACTTCAAAGAAATTGAAAATTCTGAAACAATGAAAAAAGAAACTATAAACTATGTGAAATAACAATAGTTGTCTTTTTATATACACTTATTTTTTCAGAATTTTCTTTCTTCTATATATATAGAGAGAGAAAGGGGGAGAGACAGAGAGAGACATAGAGACAGACACAGAGACATGGAGACACAGAGACAGACACAGAGACATAGAGACACAGAGAACACTATACATATATTTTACATCTTATAAGTTACATTTGGTGTTTGATAGCTTCAAAAACAAATTGGAGCGTGCTTTCTTTCTGTTCTCTAAGAGAGTTTGTGTGAAATTGATATTATTTCTTTTCTAAATGTTTGGAAGAATTCAACAGTAAAGTTTTCTCAGTCTTGACTTATTTTTGTGGGAAGGTTTTTAATGAAGATTTCAAATTTGGTTATTTGATATAGGACTATTCTGATTTTCTATTTCTTCTTGCATCAGTTTGATAGGTTGTATTTTGAAAAGAATCTGTCCAATCTATCTTTGCTTTCAAATCACTGGCATAAAGGTGTTCATAACACCATTTTATGTTTTTAATGTCTGTAGAATTTGTGATGTCCCCTTCTGCAATCCTGATACTGGATAATTCACATTTTCTTTCTCTTTATTTGATCAACATTTCTAAGGGATCATAATTTTAATTTTTTCTCAAAATGTCAAATGAATTTTATCTATTGCATAGTTGCTTTACATTTCATTGATTTCTTCACTCATCTTTATTATTTCCTCTCTTGTACTTCCCTTAGACTTAACTTACTGTTTTTATCTTCTTGAGATGGATGCTTAGTGTTTGATTTTCAGCCTTTCTACTTTCTTTTCTAACGTATAAATTCAGGTTGATGTATTTTCCTCTAGGCACTGCTTTAGTTACATCATATATGTTTTAATATGCTTTATTATTTATTTTTTATCTTCAGCTCAAAATAAATATAAATTTATATTGATATTTAGATGGTTATTTATTAGTATATGGCTTTATTTCTAAGCAGTTGGAAATTTTTTTAGGTATTTTTTTTATTATTGTTTTCTAACTTAAGTGCACTATGGCTGGAGAATATACTACGAATGATCTTATTCCTTTGAAGTCTATAGAGATTTGCTCAGTGATCTGGCATATGGTCTATTTTTGTAAATGCTCCATCTGCACTTGAAAAGAATGTTTATTCTTACATAGTTGGGTACAATGTTCTGTATATGCCAGTTAGGTCAATGTGTTAATCATGTTTAAACCTTCTACATCCTTACTGGTTTTCCTCACTTTCTCAATTACTTATCTGGTGGGCTAACATTTACTACTGTGATTGTAGATTTGTCTTTTTCTCCTTTTTCTGTCAATTTTTGTTTTATGGGGTTTGAAGCTAAATTATTAGGTGCATACATGTTTATGACTGCTGTTTCTTTCTGGTGAATTGATTTTTTAAAAATTATGATACACACCTCTTTAAGTCTGGGCAAAGAGATAAAAGGATTTCCCTGTTTTGAAATCTACTTTTTCCTGTATCAGTATATACATACAAGCTTTCTTTTGGTTAGAGTTTGTGTAATATATGATGATTTTCTACCCTATTACTTTAAACTCTCTGCGTTCTAATATTTAGGATGTATTTCTTGATGTAGCATAGTATTGGATTTTTTTGTTTTTATCCACTCTGACAGTCTTTTTCTTTTAATCATAAGATTTTATCCACTTACATTTTGTATAATTGTTTATATATTAGGGTATAAATCTAACATCTTAATTTTTTTTGTCTGTCTTTAACAATTTTCCACCTTCATTAGTATACTTAGAAAGAACTTCCTCACACTATATATATTTCTTCAGTCTTAAATTTTCTTCAGCCAACTTCTTCCTTTAAACCCTTTTCTCCATTGCCTTTCTAACCATGCAGGGATCTGAATGTACTGTACACTTTCAGACCACTCTTGCTAAAATTTTACTCACATTCTATGCATTCCACAGGCTTCTTTGTGAATTTTTCTTCACAAAGCTGATCCTAAATATTGGTCGTTTCTTAAAATCCTGCTTTGGACCTCTCTTCTTATTTCCAAGTTATCCTTGGGTAATTTTATATATTCCCATAAATCTGCTCTCCCATTAATGCCTTTTATATTGACATAAGCTCTAGACACTTATGTCCAACTGCCTTGTGGATTTCTCTATTAATGTGTCCCCTAGGCAATCAAAAGTCCATATGACCAACACTTAATTTATAAATTCTCCTTCCATCCCTGACAAACCTGACCTTCTCCTCTGAGACCTTTGTTGTTGGTAAATGATCTCTCGAACCCAGTTACCGAGCTGAAAATCTCATCCCAAGATTTTGTCTCTTCTTCACTCCACATAGCTTCTTGGCCAAACTGCAAAGTAGCCTCCCAACTGGTTTAATTACTTCTATTTCATCCCTTCCAGTCATATTCTCCTATGGCTGACATTACCATTCTGCTTAATCACAGTTTCCTTTACCCAAAGGTGACTGCACCTCTTTCACATGGCTTATACTGGATTTCCTGTTGTGGCCCCTGCCTCTCCTTACTCCTCCCTATCTGGTCCTCTCACTCCATCCCCTTGGTACCAGATGTGCTATGTACTCTCCCAACCCCACGCTTTTGCGCATGACACCCATTACACATGGAATGCTCATCTCCTTGCCCATGAGCTCCTAGTTTTTTTTTTTCCTTACAGATCTCAACTTAAGCTTTGGCTCTTCCATAAAGTCTTTCTTGATCTCAGCAGAACTATGTGGATGTATTTTTTTTCAGGTGTTCCCCACACATCTTCTATGTTCCTTTTATGGCACAGACAGATTGCTATTAAAAAAAATTTTTTTTTGATGTCTGTCTTCCCCACCAGATCCCAAATCCTGAGCTCTATTTTCACAGTGTTCTCATGTTCTAAATACACAGGCACGTGTTGGGTACTTGATACTTCTTTGAACACTGAAAGAATGAAAAATATATTAAAAAGTGTTATTACTAGAGTTATTTTACTCTTTTTACTGACAAACAGATTCAGAAATTGTTTTTGGTAACACATTGGAGACAGGTGTTTCTGTATTTTCACCTAACTTTCATTATTGCAACAAAATACTTTCTTGCGCACCCATTATATACTATGAATTCTCTTATTGGGTAACAGTGTGTTCCGGTGTTTCTGAGTTGTATTTTTTAGCCTTATTATAACTAATAGATGAGGAATAGAAAATAGAGTTGGTAAAATCTTTAACCAAAGTCCTCAACTAGGAAGTAGCAGATTTAAAAGTAGATCACGAGTTACTTAAGTTTACTCTTACAATATTTTTCCTTTAAATGATTTTGTTTAGAAGTCTCAATATTTAAACTGATTGATTAAAATAACAGCGAATGACAGTCCAGCACGGCAACTTTCCTTTAGCTTTTGGTTTACTCTCGGCAACGGAGTCTCATTTTAAGAGTAAACATGGTGGTTGTGTAATTAGCGTAACATCTGTTACCTCATTTAATGATTTCAGCCTTTGAAGGATGGGTATTTTTATTCCTATTCTTCCATTGAGGACACTGAGACCCTAAGATGTTAGGTAAGTGGTTGAGGCTGCTTAGACTGGGAGTGGCAGAGCAAGAGGTCACCTCCAGCTCTGCTGTGCCCCAAGGCCATGAGCTTTCCTCAGGTGACAGTCCCCTATTCTGCCATTCAGTCCTGAGGGCACAGATGATCTTGTTTATGCTCTACATAGCAGCAGTCACCACACTTCCTTATGTTAAGTAGATGCTCCTGCAAATCTGAGGCAATGTCCCACAGCAATGCCTGTGTGTTTGGTGTTGATGGCATCTGAGCAAGAAGAAGGAACAGAAGTCTCACCGCTTGTTCAGATGGATAATCTCTCCAGGGCTGTGGACATCAGTGTTTATTCTGCTGCATCTCTGGTTGGCTTGGAATCTGTCAGTAATGAGGTGTTACGGTTTCGACTCTAAGATTTACCTGGATGAATGATGTTCCCCTTCAGTGGTTAAAGTAATTTCTCTCCAACAGAGAAGGCTTTTTTTTTTTTCCCTTCCTGAAGCTGCTCAGCTGTGGAATGAATCAGACCACCCTCCCTAATGGAAAACACACACCAGAGACAGCTGGAATAGAGCTTCAAAGTTCTCAACTGCCTCAATGTGGAGAGTACGGGTTCACTATTGTCCAGTGGCCAACAGAGATCTCGGGGGTCTGGTGTGTTCCATTTCTCCTCAGACTTTGAGGTTGCTGAAGACTAGGAACCACATGACAGGATGTTTAATTTTTCCCATAGAAGGAGTGTCACAATAATCCAGGATGATAGAGTCACTCAGCTACAGCAGGATCATCCTTATGTAAAATGTAACGAGACACTGCCCATTGGGGAATCCTGCTCACTGTCCACTGAGGGGGACTTGTTATGCAAGGACCCTTTTGAAGGATCTTCAAGTCCATTGCCCTCTTTGCTAAGCCTGCTTATATGGGCAAATTACTCTTGTTCCCTTTTTGGAAAAGTATCTTTTCCAAGGTGGATTATTATTTGTCCAGTTGTACCCTGAGCACTAATCTTTTAATGTAAAGAATGATTAGGATGAGCAGTGAGGATAAAATGGGATTAAGGAATAAGGCTCATGACTTAATTATTAATAGTAAAACTATGAAGGGAATCAATAAGGCTGCATGTATAATAATGAAAGTAAAAACACTGATACCTCTGCCCAGGTACAGTTTGATTCACCTTACATAGGGGTTGTTACCTACCTATGCAAGAGAGAAATCATCTTCTTTAAAAACATGTCATAGATGGTCCCTGAAATTAAACCATATGTTTGAGGTGCAGAAATGCAAGTTTCTTAGTTTAAAGGGGAAAAAAAAGAATGCTTGTGTTTAGCAGAAAGGAAACAGAGGGC
This sequence comes from Mesoplodon mirus, assembly GCF_964341445.2. Lineage (NCBI taxonomy): Eukaryota > Metazoa > Chordata > Mammalia > Artiodactyla > Ziphiidae > Mesoplodon > Mesoplodon mirus. Next base: position 227,831,520 of record NC_138977.1, on the reverse strand, counting down.
AGTGCTTCAGGATGAAGCTTTCAGAATTTCTCACGTTGTTTTTCAATATCTAGTTTAATAACCCTTCCATTCCTGGGAACTTTCTGATACCAGTAAAGGCTGGTGTGACCGAAATGTCTTGGAGGAAGTCAGGATTTCAGTGGGAATCGTTTCTCATCTGAGAAAGCTGGACCACATCCTGGCCATGGAACTTGTGTTTCCACGAACTTGGCAACAGCACATGAGCCCCAGTTGTCCAGGTCTCACTGTAAAAGGTGAAGTAACGCCTACCACAGAGGGCTGCCCTGTGCATTATCTGCGGATTGTGAGCAGAGAAAAAGGCACAGAGTGGGCACAAAGTCACAGACATCAGAGGAATCTCTGTTCTCTTGGACGAGGACCACAACCACTTTTCTTAAGGTCAGTAGGGGTTGGGAAAAACCTTAGCTGAGCACTGGGCAATTGGTCTTCTAGACCTGGCTTGATTCCTCTAACTGTCCATGTAATCTTAGGCTTAACTCCCTAAATCCCACTTTCCTCATTGGTAAATTGGAGGGGTTTGGACTAGAAAATCAGTTTTATGACTTTACTATAATACAGTTCAATGATTTTTTTAAAATTCACACTTCACATAATAATAGCAGCCTTTGGAATGTTTAGTGGAAATTAATAAAAAAGGCTTTTAAAAATAGGCACTGCTACGGTAGTCTGCAATGATTGAGGCTGTTATAGGTAGAAATGAGTCACACAGAAGAAGGAGTTTGGGGTATTTTTCAACAAATGAGACATTTCCTTTTCAAGGATTTTCACCGGGGGCTCAGTAATTAAATTTTAGCTATTGCCAATCTTATGTGACAACAGATCCAGTCTTACTACTGAGAAGCAAGCGACCCACTTTCATGCTTCTAACATGTGGCCAAAGGAACAAATGCAGGGCTTTGTCATTCCTTATGTCCTTTGGGCATCAAAATTCCTCTGGTGGACAGGGGAGCGGGTGGGGTGGGGAAGAGGTGAATAAAAAAATAAAATTCCTGTCAGGACTGAATGTGGTGAAGACATAAACTGGAAATTCACAAAAGAGGTTCAAATGATGAAATCACATGAGCAAGTGTACTAATTTGCCACTGAATACACACATGACAGTGATGGCAATGAGGAATGACCCGGTTGATAATATTTTGTAAGTGTGATAATACAGGGGGATGGCCAAGCATTGTTTCAGGCTGAATTATGTGGAAACAAAACTAAAACAAAGCCAAAAATCCAAACCAAACCAAACCAAAAAAGAAGTGTGAAGTTCCAACCCCAGTATTTCAGAATTCGACCTTATTTGGAAATAGGGCCTTTACAGAAGTAGTCAAGTTAAAATGAAGTCATTAGGGAGGGTTCTAATCCAATGTATGAAAAGAGAAATTTGGACACAGAGACCAGAAACGCACAGAGGGAAGATGATGTGAAAACACACATGGAGAAGACAGCCATATAACAGGAGTGATGCAGCTACAAGCCAAGGAGAGCCGAGGATTGCCAGCAAACACCAGCAGCTGGAAGAGGCAAGGAAGAATTCTCTCCTAGAGCTGTCAGAGAGGACATAGCTCTGCCAACACCTTGATATCAGACTTATAGCCTCCAGATCCGTGAAACAGCCTATCTGTGTTGGTCTCGGTCTCCCAGTTTGTGGTACTTTGTTATGGCAGTCCCAGGAAACTGACAGGGGCAAGATGATAGGGTAGATTTCTACCTTATCGTCCAGAACATAAAATGATTTCTCCTTTTTTGGAGAGCAGTTTGTCAACAGGTATCAAGAACCTTAAAAGTGATGGTTTAAAGGAAATACTCTGATTTCTTTATAAGATGACCATGAGGTATATGTAATTGCAAGGGTAGGAACAATGAGACCAAAGCATGAGCCTTTAGCCTGGAGGAGGGAAGGGAGAGGAGTTTCCATGGTGGAAGGGACAGCTGGAGTGATGGCTCTAAGGCTGGAAGAAGCCGGTGGTGTTAATGATTGAGAAGGGACCAGGGAAGGGAGAAGGGGATGAACGGTGCAGGGTCACCAAGGCTACTCTCAGGAGTTGGGGTTCTATTGTAACTTTCCTGGGATTCCTCAGAAGGGTTTTAGGTGAGGGGAGGACAGCCTGCTCACTCTTACATTTCACATCCTTCTGCCTGCCCTCTGGAGAATGGATGGGTGCGGGTCGGGAGCCAGGTAGGGAGAGCAGGTGGGAGGCCCTGGTAGTTCAGGAGAGAGCTGACCGTGGCCGAGACTAGCGTGCGGCTATGGACATGAGGAGACCCGGGTCCACTCAAGATGTGTGTTAGTGGGAGAACCTACAGCTTGCACTGGTGAGCTGGATCTGAGCCACTGGGGGCCAGGAAGCTATCTAAGAAGGCTCCTCAGTTTTCAGAGCGAGAACCTGGATGGATACAGTGACCCCCTATGTGGGGGAAAGCTGGGGTTGGATGGCAGGAGACTCGAGAGGTCCATTCTGCACATGTAGAATTTAACTCGAGATATCACAAATGAAAGATAGGTACAGACTGGAGGCATAATGTGGAAGTCATGGCACACAGGTAGTATTTAAAATCATGGAAAGGCATGCCATCAGCTGGAGAATGAGAAGAGAGAAAGAGCAGATGGAGTGAAGCCTATGTGGTGTCACAGTGCTTCTCGTTAAGGCTATTTTGAGAATCTGATTGGGCACAATTCGAAATACACCAGCTGTAAGATAATGAAATATTTGGATCTAGGGAGTAAAAACCACTGTCCACTGTGCTGGCTCCACCATATGCAAGTGCTCTGTTTGGCGTGAGAAACCACACTCGAGAAAGTACGCCCTTTACACCTGGAAAGTCCATAGAAGACATTGACTACTTTTGAAAGCTCGGGAAGCTTTGCCATATAAGGGGCTCTTATGGGAATCCAGAGTGTTTTTTTTGGAGGAGAGGTGATTTGAAGGAGGGGACTTGATGGCTGTTCTCAGATACTTGTATGTATCATCAAGCTTGCATCAGCTTCCTGGGGCTGCCATTACAAATGCCCCAAGCTGGTGGCTTAGAATAATAAGAATTTATTGTCTCACGATTCTAGAGTCAAGGGTGCTGATTCTATAAACTGTGCAGGAAAGTCTCAGAGGCGTTTGTTTACTTCAATATGAAGAATTTCTCTCACTTCCTCTTGCACTAACCAGCTAACATTGATCAGACACTTACTATGGTCTAGCCTCTGTACTAGGTGTTTCATGTACTTTGTCTCTCTTAACCCAGGTATTGGTGTTATCACTAGACTGGATTGCTTCGAAAACAAATAGGGACCTCAATAGCAGGGTTAGATGCCACAGATCTTGTGTTTTTTTTTTTTTTTTTTTTCCTGCAGGATAGGACTTTTTTCCTGTAAAATTAGAATTATAAAGTCAAATACACTTGGAAAATGATGAGTTAAATACCTTGAGAGAGGTTTCTTTCCTGTAGAATTCTCAGAACCTTCAATCTTCTAGTGGGCACTGTGTCCAAGACTGAAAGAGTATATTTTCCCAAATTATTTGATTTTTTTTTCAACCAAGCATCTCCTGAAATTATCGTTCTAAGAAACACAGAATGGGAAACGTCATTTTGTATGATCTCAGCTTCATGAACATCAGCCATAATTATATTTCTGGAATGTGTCTTTACCTTTGTTAGAGGAGGAATTATTTTGAACCATGGGGGAAATATCATCAGGGGCCCAACAGACAGGACATTGAGACTTCAACAATCAGAGGGTTGTTTTACAACTATGCATGATTCCAGGGACTTTCAAGTGTCAGATGGTTCATGGTATGTCCAAGGCTTAAAATTAGTAACCTAATTGCAGGTTTGTGGGTTAGGGTCTGTGTAGGATTGAGTAAGTGGGTGTCCATCCAGTGTCCTTTCTACTCAGCCATGGGTACAAGTACAAACTTTTCAGGAAATGTCAACTCGATGTAACTCATGTTTCGTTTCAATGGGATTTTTGGTTGGTTGTCAAGAAAGCAGTGCCCTGTTTCCCGAGGAGCTGAGTGAAAGATCTCTATCTTTCCCTCTTCCTATTGAAACAAATGGTATTTGGTGGTCACAGATACCTGCTGTTGGGGAAAAGAGTTGGAAAGTTAACAAAGACAGATTCCATAAAGACGAACAAAGGCCTTTTACAACTTTTCTTTCTTTCTTTTTCTGCCCCTCCTATTTCTCTTTTGCCATTGCATTAATTAGAAATTTAAGTAAATGACATCAGTGCCCCGATTTTTTATATCTGCCAGGAGAACAATTAGGCCATTAGAAGTAACAAATGGTCCGGACTCATGTTGCCTGTTGAAAATTTTCAAGCTACATTATTTCTGACAAGAAAAAAACAAATAATAGTTGTTTTGGCCAATTTTTACCATAAGCAGCATCAGCTTCAGCAGATGCAGCCGAGCTGAGGTTTTCTCCCCATTATCATGCCTCATTAGAGTGCGCTGACTCTGGTGGGTTCCCATTCCTTTAGGTAAACAGTTATTTACATGAACTGCGACATTTTTCTTTGGTGACAATTTCTAATTGTTCAGGCAACCAAGGGTGATATATTAAACCCTCGGAAAAAGGCTTCACCTGTGAAACAAATTACTTGAAATTAACTATCCTTTCAAAAGAAAGGCAAAATTTCAAGATGGACAAATTAGACCCTTCTCAGGCACATATGGTAAGTGTTTCAAACACGTCCCCACTGGTACCCACTCCAGAGAACAATTCTTCATGATGGAGTGGAAGACTTCCTGGCTCATTTGGGGGTCCTTTCTATGCCAGCGTTTGCCTGCAATGCGCTCAGAAGGGATCCCGCTAGGGCTGAAAGCTGTGCGGTTCCCCCAGTGTTTGTGGCTTCACTGACTCCGTAGCCTTGGCTTTTTGAGTTTAACTCTTTCTGAGGCATGTGTGGATACATGGCTCTCCCTGTAAAATCTGCCGTCCTTTGCTGCCTTTGCCTGTGATTTCTGGAAACTTAAATGGTCATTGAATATCTGTTAAAGCCCATCAATTAGCCACGCCCACATACCCCCTGCACAGAGTAGATTGATGTCCCCAGCCCTGAGCAGGGACTGGAAGGGTCAGGTGAAATGAAGCACCGGCATGTAATTCCGGATGTTTGCTCTGCTTAGGCTACTGGACTCAGCACACTGAGAGTAGCATATTAAAAATCAAGGTCAAATCCCTGCTGGACTGGGTCGCAGAGTGTCCCCCCCAAATTTCATGTCCTTCCCAGAACCTCAGAACGTGACCTTATAGCGTCGTTTCTGATGCAATTAGTTAAGACGAGATCATATGAAGCAGGGTGGGCCCAAATACCAACATGACTGGTATCAGACACACAGAGAGGCACACAGGGAAAAAAGCCCCATGAAGATGAAGGCCGAGATTGGAGTGATGCGTCTACAAGCCAAGGATCACCAAGCACCCCCAGAAACCAGGAAAGAGGCATGGAACCTGTTCTCCTTCTGAGCCTCCAGAAGGGACCAACCCTGCCAACACCTGGATCTCAGACTTCTGGCTTCCAGAAATGTGAGAGAGTAAATTTCTTTTGTCTTAAGCCACCCAGTTTGTGGTACTTTGTTATGGCCGCCCTAGGAAACTAATACGCATCCTTTAAACAGGGGTTCCAGGCAGTGAGCTGGTTCAGCTGGGCATCTCCAGCAGAAGATTATAACTTGCCTTGGATGTTCAGTCCCTCCAAGTCCATCTTTCACGTATCAAGTGTCACTCTTTCATATCCTTCTGTGTAGCAAAATTTAAATGAATTTTTCAAAAGTCCCATACAGATCAAACATTTAAAACATGCAAGTTTTTCTATTTTTAAAAAAATGAAGTATACTTTTAATGTAGTTGGGACAATTCAATGAGCACTGGTTTGCTGCTCCTTTATGAGAAACACCAGCAAATAAAGTCATAAGTAAAAAACGATATGACTTTAAACATGTGTTGCTGCTTCCCTTTGGCACTGACTGATAAAACCCCGATCCACCTTCTATTGACCTCTTTGCTGGGTCGTGGATGAAGCAGGAGGAGACGTGCCCTGGGTGTGGGGTGCTGGTGTCTTCTGCTGTCTCTGCTGATCAATGCCCATCTCATGCCGGATCCTCACTCATTTCACCTTGAGTTGAAAAGTAGTAGCTATAATTGTGTAATTCCCCAATTTACCTCTCAAGTGAAGCAGCTGGTACTCTCTCTGTGAATAGGTGAGTTCTTATGTCTCTGCCTACTTCATGTAACAGTGGGAGCTAGGAGATAAGTGCATCACAATGCTGAACCCGCAGACTCTTCTAGATATGAGAGATTTGCTTAGCATTTTCTGACATCCTAAAGATGAGGGTTTGATGGCTTGGAGATCTCAAGTAAGCTGCTCATGACCACATAACCAAGAAGTAATAGAGCTGAGATTTGAACGCAGATTTTCCTTAATTCAGGTTCCAAACTTTTGAGAATGATGCACTGTGATCTCATAGTATTCATTGTATGCAAGGGTGAATCATCATGAAGAAATCTGTTAGCATCTCACCTTTCCAGGACACAGGGAAAAACACACATGGTTATCCCATTTGATGCAGACAAGTTATTTGATAAAATTTAACATTTGATCTTGGTAATGGTAACACAGAGAAAAGGGGAGATTCCTTGAACATGGAAACAGTATGATCGGTAAGATCATCAGCCACTGCCTTCCTGGTCTCATTAGCATCTCATCTCCTGCAGTTAGGGACGCCTCAAGATGATCACCATGACATCTATTGTAAAAGACTATTTTGAGTTTTACTGAAAAGAAATATAAGAAAATTGATGCATAATTACTGGAATGGTGGAGATAAAATTAGCATTGTTTACAGCTGACATAACTATTTGAGAAACTTAAAAGATTCAACTGAAAACATATTAGAACTACTAAGACAATTTTAGCTAATTTTTAGCTAATATTTAACCATTTTAACTAAAACTTAATTTTAAGTTAATCAGTAGATTTTTATTGGACACAAAATAATCAAAAACATATAAACCATATATTCCCGGCCAAAGATATTATTTGCAATAGCGACAGAAATATAAAATGTCTGCATAAAATTACAAAATGTCCTAGAGAACTATTAAAAATTATAAAACTTTGCCAAGGGACAGAAAAAAAACTAAATGAACATAAAGAATAATGTTTCTGTAAGAGAAGATTTAGTAGTGCAGATGTCAACTTTCGCCTAATTCATCTACAAATTCAATGAATATCCAATTCTAGTCCCAGTGGGGCTTGGGGTGGAACTTAACAAAATGTTGTTAAAGTTCATCTGGAAAAAGAAATGCCTGAGAAGAGCCAAGGAAATTTTGAAAAATAAGAATAATGAGTGAGGACTTGACCTACTAGATATTAAAATACTAGAGTGATTAGAACACCGGGTTCTTGGTGCAGGGATAAATGGATCGATAGACCAGAAAAGAAATTTCAGAAAGAAACAAATAATTCACATGTAACAAAGATGACATTTTAGGGCAGTAAGAAAAGGACAGAGTATTCAGTAAGCAGTTTGGAGCACCTAGCATATGGGAAAAGAAAAGTTAGATCCCTACTTCAGAATTAGGCTAAATGTAAGCACCAGAAAGGTGAATAGTTTAAGCTTTAGAAAGGGATCTACATTAGAACCAGAGAAACAATCTAAGTAAAAGTTTACCTAATTTTTCTGTGGTGAAGGCTTTTGTGAGTGTGGCATCAAATGGAGAAAACAAGAAAGAAAAGTAGATGAATTTGAATTTATAAAAATGTACTTGCAAGTTAAAAAAATGACAAATCACGAAACAATTTTGCAACTGATATTAAAGTTCAAGTGTCAACATCTCTAATATACAAGGAATTCTGCAAATCACTAAGGAAAATGTAAACCAGAAATCCCTATGGTTACGAATTTATCCCTATACTCACAGAAAGCTCTGTGTCTCTCTCTCTGGGTGTCTGTCTTGTCTTTGTCTCTTTCTCTCTCTAACACACACACACACACACACACACACGTACACACAAGTATTTTCATTCTGGTGCTATTAAAATAAAAAAAATGAAGACAGTCAATGTGTCTAGCACTGGGGGTCTGGTTATATAAGTTATGGCACATGTATAAGGTATGATACTATACACCCAGGAAAAAGGATATGGTTTGTGATTATTTGGGACAATCTCTAGTCTATGCTATTAAATATGAAAACAAGGTAAAGGACTGTGTGAGTGTGTGTGTATGTGTGTGTGTGCCTGTGTTGTGTGGGTATGTATGTAGGGTGTGTGTGATAGGAATCAAAGAACACGATTTTCAGTGACTGAATTTGAAGAGAGGAACTGGGGTTGTCATGGGGATAGAAAGGAGGCATACTGTTGAGTTTTCTAATCCTGCCCATGCATTTTGTAAAGGTCAACAGACATTACTGGAGAGAGATTATGAACAAGTTTAGTTTTCTTCTTTGCTCTTCCCTGTGGTTCAAAAAACTAACAAATACAAATAAAAATTAAGTTAAGAAATAAAATTATGGAAAGAAAAATTTGCAGAAGATTTTTACAGGGTAATTAAATAAAAGAGAAGAAATATAAACGGCCAATAAACATAAAATCTTTAAACTTGATAGTAATGAAATGCAAATAAAAACAAAATATTGTTTGACTTATAAGATTGCATCTATAAATTTTTTATTTATAAAAAATGTTTTAACAATAATGTCTGACGTTGGGAGGGTGAAGGGGAATGGGTGCAGTTAAAAGTAAAGTATATAATACAGCCCGTCTGGTTAGAGATTTCACAGTATTTTAAATTCCACCTTAAGTTTTATCCTATAGAAATAATCATGGATGTTAATAAAGACTCGGCTTCAGAGATTTTTATTGCGGCGTTTTGGTGATGGGGAAAAAAAGAATGTAATTGGCTGTATATTCACGGTACATTCATACTATGAAATACTAAGCAACCACTCAAAATTATTGTGGAAAACAATTTGATATATTTAGTGTAAAATGCAGGCAATAAAACAGTCTAAATGGTTTGAGCCAAAGTTTAATTAAAAAAGTGTGAATTCTTGTGGCAAAATTTAGGAAGAAAATGCACAGAATATTTACATGGGTGTTCCTAGATCGTGGGATTGTGAGTGATTTTGATTTTTCTTCTATTTGCATCCGTAAATCCCTGCCATCTAGATTCTCTGGCGAGTTTCAGAGAATGGGCATCTCATTCATCCTTTAACTTGGCAAAACTTTATTGAACACCTACTATGTGCACTGCTCCACACAGCTCCTGCAGCCCAGGCATTCACAGTCCAGTGAAGAGGGACACACTGGAAGGACCACTGAGCAAAAATGCACTTCCTGACTCCCACCAAAGACCAGAGGAGGGCGGTGGGATTGCCTGGGAAAGATCATTCCAGGCATCTCCCGAGTTCCTGTCTAAATCTTTGGAATGTTCTCTAATTCTGTCAAATGCAAACCCTACAGGGCAGTGAATCTAGTCTGAGTGATTTCTCCCCCACTACACAGCCCTTTCTGGAGGAAAGTGTCATCTTGTCACGCTATGTTACCTAATCTCAGCTTTAGGAGCAAGGGCTGCTCAGACTAGGGCTAGACAGCAGCCATGATGCCACACTGCTGGGCTTGTGATGCCTCTCCTGAGTTAGTCTGGGGAAAAATCACATGAGAGATCAGAGCCAGCCCCGTGTGCTGAGGGTAATGAGATACAACCATTCTCCATGCTACTGGTGATAATTCCATGATTTCCAGATTTCTTTGAAAGGCAGCTAAGGTCTGTCCAGATCTACAGAGAATATTTAGAAGAGAGGACGCTGACCCCCTGGCTCCCAGCACAATGCCTGGTGCATGGCGGATGCTGAACAGACATCTGTGAACATGGACTGGAGGAGCTTACCAACTTGATCTTGGGCTTGCCCACTGGACCCAGTCCTCGCTGGGTCAGGCACCTGCTGTCCCAACCACGGTGAACGTCATGCCCTCCACAGGGGGCCGGGACCCTCATGGGCCCATATGCCTGCTGAGATTTTCTCCCACTCCTTTGAAAAGTCCTGCTTCCCCTTTAAGACCTACCTCCATGGGTCCGTCCCCTTTGTTGTAAGTTGCTCCCCCCACCTCCCCCTTCACTTCATTTCATTGTCAGTTTTCTGTTTCCAGGATGAGTTATTGCCCCTGTGCTTGATCGTTCCTGGGCCCACGCTTACTGTTGCTCCTAGAGTCCCAGCGACTTCCTGTCCAGGCTCGAGCTATTTTAGGCTTTGTGTTTCTTCATGCACCTGTGTCCTATTCACCTGTGTTTAAACACAATTACACAACAAGATGATGTGCCCTGAAATGATGCACTCTTTCTCCAAACACACGTGCCCTGGGCACACACAGACACACACAGACACATACACACAGACACACACAGACAGACACAGACACACACACACATGCAGACACACACAGACATATACACACACACACGAGTACTTTAATTATTTCACAACTCTAGAGTTGGTAAAACAAACACATAGGAAAATGAAGTTTTTCGTAAGACTGAGGTGGCAGGTGCGGGAAGCAGCGGCCCTGCAGCGTTTCTCACCCACCTTCCCCTGGGAGGGTCCCTTTAGGGCCAAACCAAATGGGAGGTCTCAAGGCACACCTAGCACTTTGGCGGCTGGCCAGCCTGGCTCTCCAGGAGGAAAGCCAGGGCATTTGGCTGCCTTGGTCCCGACATGTAAGCTTTCAATAGAATTTTACTGCATTAAGCGGCTCTCAGCCAGGCACTTGGAGAACGTAGCTCTAAGGTCTCAGAGCTGGTCAGCTTCCCCATCTAGTCTTCTCCTGCTGAATAATTGTGACCCGTTTTAGTTTTTATTTTCTTGTTAATTTCATGCCTTATGCTAAATCCGTGTTGAGTACTTAATCTCATTAAGAAACATCCACAAAATATTTATGACTGGGAGACATTTCATAGGTAATTGCATCCTACCTTTTTCTAAAAAAACTTTTATTTTATGCCCTTTTTGTGAAATAATTAAAAACATCATTTTCATTTTGATCTTTGGGGGATTAAAACTATATTTAATCATGCAATTTTTTTTATTATTATTTTTGTTCTTGTGTTACAGCAAATGTGCAGTGGTTTTTATCTCCTCTTTGTACTTGCAATAGCATATTATTTGACCATGAATCACTTTAATGGATTGAAACATAAGCGTGTGAATTGAAAAATAGATACATTAGTCAAATCAATAAATAAATATGAAAATATATTTCTACAATGAAAAACCATCTTGGCTACTGTGTCCTCCAACTTGGACAGAGAGAACTGAAATATATGGCCGTAAAATATAGCTTGCCATGTCAACTAGCCAGTGCCTGCAGCCTAAAAGGAATTTTGAGCACTGGGTAAGTAGTATTTCACCAACAAAATCATAAAATAAAGACATTAAAATGAAGGGATGATGGAGTGCCACGGGACGTTTGTAAAATCACCCTTCAGTCTGAGGCTGGAGTAGTTTAGTATTAGATATTGCATACTTTCATATAAATTTGCTTACAAATAGCATGTAAAACAAGCAGTGTTACCAGGCTGGCCCTGTAGCAAATATATTTCTACTATTTTTGCTGGACAAACTTTACTTGCACTCAATGGTACAGCTGGTGTAGAAATAAATAATTCATCTGTGGTCTAAAAAAGTATGACTATGACAATCTTCACCCAGAGTACTTGCTAATTAATGACTTAACATTGCTCCTTCCAGCTATTCAAAAGCCAGCTACCCCATTTTTATATACTTCTCCTCATGTGCTGTCTTTATTGGATGAAATCCCCTATTAGTCATAATCAGTGTTCAATCTCTAATTTCATAAGATAATAAAATGGGCTGCAAGGATTATTAGTAGTTACATTGTGTAACTTATCAGTTATTTGTCAGATGAATGTCGGAATATAATTAACATGCATTCTTTTAACGAATACAGCTGAGAAATAAGGATTTTAAGTGACTTGCCTTTCTCAGAAACTAGGCACAAAATACAGTAAGGAGATCTGTATTTGCATTTATTTACATAACAGAGTACTTTCTTTTTTGTTGCACATAATATTAGTTAATATCGTTCAACTGCAAATTGCTGCAATTTGTTGTTTGATTACATTTTTACACACATTAATGAGATCAAGCAGCTATAATTAAAATTTGTAGGTTCTATTGGATAGAGGATAAAATTGGATGGGTGGATAGAATAGCTGTGAAATCAGGTAGAAGCATTCTAGATTCAGGGCTGGATGGTGTTGTAATGTTTTTGTCATCCATGCCTATTTCCAGGACCACCTCAAAGAGAGAGGAGGTGTTTCCTCTGCTTCCACCAAGCACCCCTTCGGGACATCCCTGTCCTTCCACCTTGCCCAGTGGTGAAACATTATGTGGCAGAGCCCAGCCCTGCATGATGTGAATGTAGGGGGTAAACTTTTTAGATTTTACTTCTTTCTCTAGTTTAAGGCACCGTTTTTTGTTTGTTTGTTTGTTTGTCTGTTTGCTGTTCTAGGTCCATCCGAACTGCCATTCACAGCCAGCCAGGGAACTAAGCAAGACCCTCAACTCAGATTTTTTTTTTTTTTTGCGGTACGTGGGCCTCTCACTGCTGTGGCCTCTCCCATTGCAGAGCACAGGCTCCGGACGCGCAGGCTCAGCGGCCATGGCTCACAGGCCCAGCCGCTCCGCGGCATGTGGGATCTTCCCGGACCGGGGCACGAACCCGTGTCCCCTGCATCGGCAGGCGGACTCTCAACCACTGCGCCACCAGGGAAGCCCTCAGATTTTGATTTATAATTTATAATTTAGTTTTTCTTCTCCTACAAAGATTGTGACCTGTCCCAGGAGCTGGTCTCTGAAAAGCAGAAGTTGGCATTCGAGGTGCGCTCCCTGGGCTGTTTGGGGGGCAAGGATGCTCTCTGAGGAGGAGGTGAGTCTTGGGGGCTCTGAGTTGGGGTGCAGGCAGGAAATCCTGGGGCCGTGCTGGGAGCTTTAGCTGGCATCCCTGCTGAGCTGTATCATCTGGCCTCTGGAAACGTGGCTCTGGGAACCCACCAGAGAACCTTAAGGCTCTCTGTCCTCACACACACATTTCAGCAATTAGAGCGAGGGCAGAACCCCTGAAACAGGCGGCAGGCTGGCTCTGCCCTCCTTCCCATGTCCAAAGCTGGCCCTCGCCCCAGCAGAGGCAGGAACCAAGGTGCCCTCACTGACCATCTGGCGACCAGTGCAGGAAAGATATATTTTGGGGGGTGGTCATCTTACCGCCCCAGATTCAACTGCGCCAGTTTCAGTGTGTACTTTTTACGAAACATTTTATTCAGGGTAACTGGTGTGACACTGAGTCTGCTTTATCCTCCGCCCCACCCCCCTTTTCTCCCCTGTATTCTCTGGTCTAGTCTCTGTCCAGTTGGTTTTGGTTCTGACGTAGCCCACCCACATGCAGGTTGCAGAGATGGGTGAATAAAAGTCAGATACAATTTGGTGTAATTGTGGTGAAACCTTTGTAGAACATTTGCAAATGCCAGGGTTGCATTTGTGGAATATACTAGCCTATGATTTTGTAATCAGTAGTTCCAACTTTTTTCTTTTCAATTGCTTTTCTTGGGGGGAGGGCAGAGTATACAGAAACTCATCGGAATAAAAATTATTTTTGAATCCCTGATATGTCAGTGCTATTTAAATGCCATGTGGGGAATACTGTATGCACATAAACATTTTAAATAATGCCAGTAAAAATTATAGTGTCTCATTGTATAGACCACCCTGGGCCAGCCAGCTTCAGCTGATTTTGAGCACAGAAATATTTCTATATAAACATCAGGCTTTATTTAATATATCGACCTCAACATACTTTTGTCATTAAAGTTACTAATAAATGTGATTTAATTTTTCATGCAGTAAATTGTTTATTGTGCTGATGCTGTGTGCTTGGAGGAGATCTTAGGGTCATTTCTCATACAAGGCACCTTCCATTTACAGAAACGTCAGACTTATAGCTTCAGCTGTATTACTTGTGTCTGAGTCCTCATTCCCTGAGTGTGAAAACTTTATTGCTCATTATCTACTGGGCTGTGATGAAGTGACAGATGATTTATTGGGAGCCAAAAAACTGTGTTTCCACGGCGAACATTTTTATCCTTTTGTACTGCAGTCCTGCCGGCCTCCTCTAAGTGCCGAGGCAACAAATAAAGAAAGCTCGGGGCTGGAGGGGACAGCGGGTTCCCTCATAAAGGTCCACATTTCAGATCGCACTCTGTTCCAATTTGATTCAATTCCCCTTTGTTGCTTAAAAATTCAATTTGTTTAATTGAGCTGTTTGACAGTAAAGTCTGAATTCCATGCATTTTAACCATTCATATTAAATTTCCCTCTGTATAGTATTTTATTAATGTGCTTTACAGGCAGAGGCTTAATTTAAATTTGGTGACCTCACAAGCTTATAAAAAGATCTGAATTCTTTTTTTCCCCCCTCAAACCTAAACTAAAATGAATCAGTGCAAACCAGGGGTACAGTTGTGCTTTCTGGGCTGAGTTTAATGAGTCAAGGAGAGGAAAACGCTGAGGTATGGGAGTATGGAGTGTGAAGGGGTGTGTATGTGTTTTATATGTATATTTTCACATTTTAATAGATGACATAATACTGTGGCAGAAATGAAAGTCTAAATGACCTGCCTGTAACAGTTAAAAAAGCATCTCTCTATTCTCCATTAAAATGGTAGGTGAGGCATTGTAGAATGGATTATACATTGTCTGCTTTTTACAGGGTTACACATTTATTGACATTTAAAGAGCTGAACATCTTTTCCTTTAGGATTAATATGATACCCAGAAACCAACCTAAGATCTTTAAGGTTTACTAAACTTTAATCTGTAAAATTTAATAGCAACATCCCAGTCGTTATGTGTATGTAGAACACTGTGTGCCTTTACAAACACTTTTGAGCAATGAATTATGTTACAAGAATGGGTTGGCTGTGTATCATTATGTCCAGGTAAATGCCAGAATGATGACATAATTGGGAGTTGGGAGTAAAATACAACCCCTGTAAAATGTTACTAAGGTAAATGTGGAAGGCTTGTAATTCATTATACATAAACATGACTTCCAGGTATTTATCATTTTATGAAATATAGACTAACCGGATCTCAGCAGGCACTGTGTTTCTCTCGCCTTTGTTATTTCATTTAAATTGTGACCGTGTCCTGTTTCAAAATTGCTAATTCCTTTTTATTCCACCATTAACCAGCAGACCCCAGTGAATTTCAAGTCTCTTTCCAGGCACTGGAGACTAAGTACTCTATTCTTTCTAAATCCTGAAAGCCGGCCTTAATTGGAAGGAGAGTCCACCAATTTCAGACAATGATAAATTTATGGCTTTGGATAAAAGGTCAGATGGCTATTTCAGACACTGAAACAGCCCAATTTCATAATACCCAGCACCTTCAGAAAAGACATTTTTGCACCCTGGTGCCTGATACTTCCTGTTAAAGACATATAGTGATAGTTTGGAAGTCGGGAAGCCCATTTCCCACCTGTGCGCTGCATTCTCGTCACCCTGGGCAACTGTTAACTTTTAACCCGCTTGTTCACAGAGCCTACATGCGTAAACGTACAACGTACCACACAAGGAAACAGGTCTGGCAACATTTGTTTTATGCCGTTTGCCAAAAGACACATTACTCATGCTTTCAGACGTTTTCTGCTGTCCCCAAGTAAGAAGTCATTTTCTCTAAATGGCCCCTTTTGCTTTCAATTCATCCGCTTTCAGGCCATCCTGGCCTCTCCAACATAAACAGGGCATCTTACTAAGAGAAAAAGTCCAGTCTAAAAATGCCGTTAAAAAGAACTTTTGTTTGACCATTCTTTTGGGGTGTTTGATTTCATAAAATTTCATCAAGCCCCTGCTCTGCAACCCAGCCACTCTCTCATCCTGGGAGAGACAAACTGATTTCTAACTAGCAGGTATCTCTCTCCAAACAGTCTTGAGCCGCGGCCTACGGTGAATTAGCCTCAGCATCACTTGGTGTTTCCCTGTCTGCTTTTGGGCCGGGCGACATTACGGAGTGGATGTGGCAGGAGAGACATCTGACGTGACAGCTGCATGGCACATGGCAAGCCCTTGGCCCACTGGTTAATTAATGGTACCAGAGAATAGATAATGAACTCGTCTGGAATTAGCAGTCTTTCCACTAATGGGGTCCATCGTTCCAAGCTTGGGGTAACCACCCTGTGGAGATAAAAGGCACTGTGGACAGAGGCAGAGGAGGAGTTCTCCAACACAACTGGGGCGCCACCAGGTGAATGGGTGAAATGCTTCAAGCAGGTGTTTGGCCTGGAGGCCTTTTGCGCTCCACAGGAGCAATAGAAAAATACTAGCTTGTCTAACCCTGAGTATTTCCTCATCCCTTGCATGTATTTAATTTATTAATTCCTCTTCCTCAGATTTTCCCCCAAAGGCGACCATCCCAATTTACAGAGTGACGAAGAATGGGATTGGATGACAGATTTTCTCCATAAATATTCCCGAGTTGAGAAGGGTATTTCGTTCTATCCAGAAACTGAGAAATCCATAAAAGACCACGGGTTTTCTAGAAGGGGATCATGCTCTTTAATTGAAAGAAAAATAGCAAACACACCTTTCAGTATACGGGTGAAATGTGCTATTTAAGGGGAAAGTGAGGGCTTCCCTGGTGGTGCAGTGGTTGAGAGTCCGCCTGCCGATGCAGGGGACACGGGTTCGTGCCCCGGTCCGGGAAGATCCCACATGCCGCGGAGCGGCTGGGCCCGTGAGCCATGCCACTGAGCCTGCGCGTCCGGAGCCTGTGCTCTGCAACGGGAGAGGCCACAACAGTGAGAGGCACGCGTACTGCAAATAAAAACTAAATAAATAAATAAAGGGAAAGTGAAATTACCTTTATCCAAGCATGCTGGATAAAATTCAAGATGGAATAGCTGCTGTCTACGTCTGCTCTGATCTAAATAATAAGCTTTTGAGGTCCCAATGCATAGGCAAAGGAGATGAAGGAAATAATGATGAAGATTATGTAGATGGATAAAAAAAAAAATTAAAAGACATTTCCTAACCCTCCTTGTAGCTCTCCTCTCCGAACCTTCTGGAGCAAAAAATCAAAACAGAGAGTGCTAAAGGGTCAACAGTTGGGGGTCTAATTTTTGTGTGGGAGTAGACAATTAACTGCAGAAGGGGAACATAATTTTTGGACCCTCTTGCCCACCCACTGCCGAATGATCAGGAGAGAAGAAATCAGAGACCTGAGACTTCCACAAACTGGACAACTGAAAACCGACTTTAGATTTTTAACCTTCTCAGTGCAAGCATAAACCTATGGAGACCGCATAGAATTCGTGTTTGTTCAGCCATCATTGGAAGCATTGTTTTCCCTCTTTGTTTGTTTCCTGGTCCCACCTCTCCCTCCACCAACTCTAGAAACAAGCTTAGGGACGGAATTGTACTTTACTCCTGTTAACTCCCCATAATGGTAGCTTAGTGTTCCTTACCCAGAGAAGAGTAGTGAGTGCCCTGACTTTTGCTTCACTTAACTCAAATGGCTACTTTAAGATGAATGGTCAAAAAAAGATAAAGGAATCAATTGATAAAGCTAATGGCAACATTGAACATGATTTCTGCATTGTCGATTCCACTTATTTGGACAAGACACAGTGCGAGGCACCTCGATAATGAACTGTATTAGCAGGCTGAGCAACAGTGGACTTGTAAGTGGGTGCTGGGTTGTGGAGCACAGAGGAAGCAGGGTTGGTAAGGACTGGGGTAAGGTGATGTGTGAGTTGAACCTTAAACAATGAGAAACGTTTAAATTGACAAAGACTGAGAATAAGAGGCATTCCAGTCTGAGAGTCTAACTAGGTTAAGAATGACCTCCTTTGGTAATTTGGGGTCAGTAGTATGGAAATATTCTTCCTACATAATAAGAAACTCAATCTAAATTTTATTTTATTTTATTTATTTATTTTTTTGCGGTACCCAGGCCTCTCACTGTTGTGGCCTCTCCCGTTGCGGAGCACAGGCTCTGGATGCGCAGGCTCAGCGGCCATGGCTCACGGGCCCAGCTGCTCCGTGGCATGCGGGATCCTCCCGGACCGGGGCACGAACCTGTGTCCCCTGCATCGGCAGGCGGACTCTCAACCACGCCACTAGGGAAGCCCCAATCTAAAATTTAAAGTGAGGTCTCCTTGGGTATGAGAGCCAGTGAGACCCAGCTTCAAGTTCCAGCTTCGCAATTTCCTAGCCATGTGCCCTAATGACCCTCCTATGTCCTCTTCTGAGAGATGAGACACAAATACAAGACCTGCTTCATGGAAGTGTAGTGAGGACTGAACACCATGGTGGAGCATTTCCTTAGCTTTCCATGTGAAAGCCTAACACACTGAAGCTGGAATCTATCATCACCCTTTGCTGTTGATTCTGACACCACTGATCCACCACTAGAAACTGTGTTCTTCCCAAATTGCTGGATGCAGCCTGAGTGCCACCAGAAAACTGGCTCAGGGACCAAATAACATTAAAAGCTGGTACCCAGACCTGGAGGTGATTCTCTCTCCTCTTTCATTTTCAAGATAAATTATTTTGTTGTTTTGTAAAAATGATAAATTTTTCTTACAAGGAATTAAGACTTTGATGAATTGTACTCCACATTTAGTGGAGTTTTCTTATATCCTTTCCTTTCCCCCTCTAAGGTGGTCAGGGAAAGGTAAGGGAAAAGAGCTGTAAGAACTCAGAAGCTTTCATGTATTCAGTTTATGTATGTTTACAAAAAGCTTAGTATACATGTCCTTCTGCCTCCTGTTCTCCTATCCAGTTTTAAGAACTTATATCATTTCCATAGTGTTTACCTTTACTGCATTTATATATTTACATATACTCTCACATTTGTTACTTATCTGCTTTAAAAATGACATCTTTGTTCCCCTGACGTAAAAAATGAGAAAAATAGTTATGCTATACTAGTTTTAACCCACTCTTCCTCTTCACTACCCAACTGTTGAAACTGTTTTTATATTACTGGAGTTATGCATGTGTGTGTTTTGTTCTTTTATCATAATTCCCACCCTTGTCCTAGCTTAAGCTCCAGACCAGTGGCTTTGGTACTCACTACTCATCCTTTGTCGGCTGTCTTTCTATTTATTTACCGATGGGCTGCCTTTGCTCTCCAGGTGCTTCTATCAGAGAGGCTTATAGAGACTGTATTTCTTGAGTTCTTGAATGTTTGTTTCTTTTAATACTTGAATTACAGTTTGGCCAGGTACAACATTCTTGGGTTAACACTTTCTTTCCCTGAGGATTTGGTAAGTGGATGGTTCTGAGAGCAGGACCCATCTTCTCCTGGATCCCCAAAGGAGTCTCCTCTTGGAAGATCAATACCTTTACTAGCATGTGTCTCAGTATTGATCATTTCATCATTTTTCTTGGTCCACAGAGTACTCTTTCAATCTATAGATTCAACCTGTCTTTTATTTCTGGAAAGTTTTCTTAAATTATATCTCAAAGTTTTTGTTTTTCTGTTCCAATTTTTCAGCTCTCTGCTTCAAGAATACCATTTATGTGTTTGCTGGATACTTTTTTCTATCTTACCTACATCTTATTTCCTCATTCCTCTTTCACACACCTTGTTTATTTCCATTTTATTTGCTCAGTCTCTCGTCCTGTCTTCCACAGTCTCTACTGTGCTGTCAGTAACAGATCTTTCTATTGTGTTGTCACCAAGGTGGCCTTCATTTCTCTGATGGTTTTAGCTTTTCATCCACTTCTTTTCTTCTTGTTTCTCCTTCTACTGTTGCCTCTCTCTCTATTTTCTGAACTCCTGTAGCTCTGCTCTGAGATTTTGTTTTAAAGAAGTAATTATTCCATTAAATTTTGAACAATTCATGGGGTTTGTTTGGTACCAATTTTCATCTGTTCCATGGAAGCCTCTTTTAGTGAGGGTTCTCTATTTACCATTTGTTTTCCTGTTAATTTCCTTCACCTTTCCAGTAGTATTCTAAATGTGTTCTGTGCGTATTCATTTTTTGTTTTTAATTATTACTCATCTTGGAATGAGGTGAATTGTTCATGGGCCAGCCTCTTGAAGAAGTTTGATGTTGGCAAGGGCCAGGCCAGTGCTCTGGGAGAGCTGATCTCTTCCTGATTATTAGGGAAGTTCTTAACACAGCACATTGTTTTGGCACTTACCTCTCCCCAACCAAAGAGACCAACAACTGTAAGACTGCTTCTAACCGCCATCCCCCCATGCTGTCCCTCGAACAGATGGCTTTTTCTGCAAATATGGTGAGTTTGTGTGTTTCTTCATTCTGCCCTATCTCTCTTGCTTCTCCATGTATTAATAGCAAACAGAATCCGAGAGAGAATTCTTTACCAGCTGCTGTATTCAGTTCTTTTGTTCTGAACTAGGGACCTTAAACTCTGTCCGTCTTGGTATGTAGCCTACTATATACAGTTGTAACCTGAAAGTTTTTTCTGAACTCTGTAGCCACCGGCAGGGGCGTTTCAGAGGAGATCACTTTTAAATCAGTGGATTCTGAGTAAGCAGATCAGCTTCCCTGGTGTGTGTGGGGGTGGGGGTGGGGGTGGGGGTGGGGGCTCATCCAATCAACTGAGGCTTTGAGAGAAAAAGACAGGTCCCTCTAGGAAGAAGGAATTCAGCCTTTGGACTTGAGTTGAAACCTCAGCTCTTCCTTGGGTCTCCAGCCTGTAGCCTGCCCTACAGATTTTGAACTTGCCAACCTCTGCCATTGTGTGAGCCAGTTCCTTAAAGTAAACGCCTCTTTCTATATACCTACACACCCTATTGGTTCTGTTTCTCTGGAGGTGCCTGACTAATAGAGCAGGTTTGAGGATGATCAAGGATGTCGCTGTGGTGGGGGTCACCGAATGAGGGTGCAGAAGGGCCGGAGAACTGGGCTCTAGAGATCACCCAGGGCTTTTCAGGCCAGGGACAGAGTCCAGGGAACTCTCTTCTAAGTGTGATGGGAAGCAAAGCTGTGCTAGACTGTTGGCACCATGACTTCTGTACTGCTCTACCTGCATTCATGCCTTTGGGTAATCCCCTCCCACGTGGCCTCAAGGGTGGCCACGTGACTTGATTTGGCCAAGGAGACGGTACTGGGGGGTGCATGGGTGTGGGCCTTGTCCTGCCTTGCCCTTTGGCACCCTGAGACTGCCCGGCACGAAGCCAGGCTTAGCCTATCCGAGGCTGCGTGACCCCCAGGGCAGAGGAGAACCATGCCAGCCCAGCCCCTGTCTCGAGATCCCCGGCCTGACAATTTCCACTCCGCCCAAGCTGAGTCCCCAGCTCACCGCAGAGGTCAACCAAGCTGGCCCTCACGGGAAGAACCACCCAGACGACCCACAGGATCTTGAATGATAATAAATGTTGGCTATGCACTGCATTTTGGGGCAGTTTATGCTGTGGGAGGCTGATTCACAGCAAACGAAGAGGGAAGAGCAGCAGGGAGGCAGGTGGGCCACTGGAGTAACCAGGCGACTGATGGTGCCCTGGACACAGGGGCAGCAGTGAGAGGAGGGAGGGGATCCGAGTCTGTGTGTATTTCTTTAAAAAGTTATTTTATTCAAGTATAGTTGATCTACAGTGTTGTGTTAATGTATGTTGTACAGCAAAGTGATTCAGTATTACATGTGTATAGATTCTTTGTCACATTCTTTTCCATTATGGTTTCTCACAGGATACTGAATATAGTTCCCTGTGCTAATAGAGTAGGACCTTGTGGTTTATCCATTCTCCATATAATAGTTTGCATCTGCTAACCCCAGACTCCCAATCCATCCCTCCCCCATGATTCTGCATGCATTTTGAGTGGGATTTGCTGATGAGCATGAGAGAGGGAGATGAATCCAGAACAGTGTCAAAGGTTTTGGCTTGAGGAGCGGTACGACTTTCTTTCATATGAAGTGAAGGTTTCGTGGACAAATAAGTTGTGGAAACTCTGGATTACACAGAGTTTAATGACTTCTTTTACCGAGGAAGTGTTCCTGGTATTTAACATGAAAGGTGGGTCATCCATCTCTGAGAAGGCATAGAACACACAGGGTTCCTCCAACGTCACTGCTCTAGGGAAGTCCAGGGAGCACATTTGGGATCAGCCACTGGACAGTTGGTAGAAATGGTGATGGTACAGACGACGCTCATTGACTGAAGCTGGTCGTGGGTCAGGCACCCTCCTTCTGACGGCTGCCTGACTCAACTTGTGTTCTCAGAGGTGAGATGCCTTATTTGGGTCCCGTGGCTGGTGGGTGGCCCCACCGTCCTTTCAACTGTGGCCTGTCTGATGCCTCAGGCGGGTCTTCCTGCTCCTCCACATCCAGTCTCATCAAGAAAGAACTGTGATTCACTGTACTTCCCTGGATGTGGTAGGTGGGGATGCTTGATACAGCATCAGAGATAGGAGCTTCTGAAAGATTACAAGAAAAACAAATACTTCCTAAATGGGTGCCTTTTAGCAAGGGCAGGGAAGGCTGGCAGTAGACCACGGAATGGTCAGGTGGGTTCTCCTAGGGCTCCAGGCCTCCGTGGGGCACGGGAAGGATTCACGTCCGAATGGAGGGAAAGTGGGGGGAGGGTGACATGTACTCCTTGACTCACCTGCTGCTTTTGCCTCTTCCCTTCTCAAACCTGGAGCTTCCCCATCGTCCCCTCAAATCCAAATCCTTTATGATGCTGTCCAGGCCCTGGCTTGTTTTTCTAGCTGTCTCAGGCTCTCCTGTCATTGCTGCTCTTCCCCACAGGGACACTCCAGTCCCCCTGGACCTCCTGTGGCTCCAAGACTCTGTATCTCCTGTCTGACCTTCGTTATTTTGCATTTACTATTCCTCCTGCTTGGAATGCCCTTCTGACCTGCTTGTGGAAGCTGAATTATTTTAAACTCCAGATTAAGGGATAGTGTCTCCACATAGAAAACAAACTTACGGTTACCAAAGGGGAAAGCAGGGGGAGGGACAAATTAGGAGTTTGGGATTAACAGATACACACTACTATATATAAAATAGATGAGCAACAAGGTCCCACTGTATAGCACAGGGAACTATACTCAATATCCTGTAATAAAGCATAGTGGAAAAGAATCTAAAAATTATATATATATATATATTATATATATATATATATATATATAATATATATATCTGAATCACTTTGCTGTATAGCAGAAATTAACCCAACTTTGTAAATCAACTACACTTCAATAAAAAATAAAAGTTACTGCCTCCAAAAGCTTTCCAGGTTATTGAATCAGATTTAACCACTCTCTTCCATTTCAACAGTAGTTTCTCTGTACTCTTACATATTGCTTTCTGTCATTTGACTTTTCCTCCAGTTAGTCTGGTAGGCTAGAAACACTGTGCTATGGGGAGAGTACACAGCCTTGGAATCAGGAAGGTCTGAATCTGAGTTCAGGTGCCATCCCATGCTGGCTGTATCACTTGGATGCTATTATTTGTGTGTGTGTGTGGTACGTGGGCTTCTCACTGTTGTGGCCTCTCCCATTGTGGAGTACAGGCTCCGGATGTGCAGGCTCAGCAGCCATGGCTCACGGGCCCAGCTGCTCTGTGTCATGTGGGATCCTCCCGGACCAGGGCATGAACCCGTGTCCCCTGCATTGGCAGGCAGACTCTCAACCACTGCGCCACCAGGGAAGCCCATTGGATGCTATTTAATGTCTCCAAGCCTCAGTTTCCTCATTTATCAAAGAGAGTTAATATTAGTACTTACAGAATAGCATCCCATCTGTCTTCTTCCATAGACAGTAAGCTCTTAAGGGCAAGGATGGCTCTTTCCTATTCATTACTGTATCCTCAGCACCTAGTACAGGGCCTGCCTATACTAGGCTCTGAGTAAACATTTCATGGATGAATGAATGAAGTTGTGAGATGGTTGTAAGCAATGAAATAGGTCACTGACATGAGGTGCTTGGCACATGGCAGGCTTCCACTACCTGGCTGCTGTTATTACTCAGTGGAACGTGACCATTGTGCCAACTTCAGGAGTTGTGGTTGTGGAGGCTGGGGAACAAGCCTTGTTCATTGCCGTCCTCTCAGCTAGACCCTCCCTTCCATGTGGCAAGCGTCCCAGGACGCTGAGTATGATTTTGTGATCATTGAAACGGGAAACAAACCTCAGACAGAAAACAAAACAGAGGAGCTGCCTCCTCTCTTGGAGCTCATGTGGCCACACTGTGACACTGTGAGCCCAGCGGCTGTGTAACACGTATTTTTTTTTTTTTTTTGCGGTACGCGGGCCTCTCACTGTTGTGGCATCTCCCGTTGGGGAGCACAGACTCCGGATGCGCAGGCTCAGCGGCCATGGCTCATGGGCCCAGCCGCTCCACGGCATGTGGGATCTTTCTGGGGCATGAACCCGTGTCCCCTGCATCGGCAGGTGGACTGTCAATCACTGCGCCACCAGGGAAGCCCAACACGTATGTTTTATTGCTGAGTAGAGATGGACTAATAGTTTACTTTAATTGGGCACTTGCTATGGGGTCGTCCTTGTGTTTTTTGTTTTTTTTTAACTTATTTTATCCTGACGACAACCCAGTAGGAAGTCATATTACTCTTCTGGATAAACAGACAGGAAAGCAAAGCTCATGGAACTTTCTCAAGGTCGCCCAGCTGGGAAGGGTGGAGATGTGATGCAGACCCAGGTGGTGTGAGGGCAGGATGTGGACAGGAGGGTCTTGGCTCCCTCGTAGCAGTAGAACTGCGGGACGGTGTATAACCATTGAGATACATCTTATAACAGCATCTGCCCCGGGAGTATTTGCAAAAAGGACAGTAGGATTTCAAAGGAACAACATTTGAGTGGTGGGTGGGTAAAATGGGAAAAAGCTGGCTTTGGGGTCTGACCTGCCTGGCTTTCCTCATTATTTGCATGAAGACCTAGGACAAGTCACTTCTCCTAGATTCAGTTGTTTTACTTTAATAAGGGACCTTATATTATCTACCTAACTGGGTGGTGATGAGTTTTTAATGTGATAATGGTGACAGTTTCTGGTCCAGGTAGGATGTCAATGGAAGTTGCTTCAGTTCTTTCCAAGGGGCAACCCCCAGAGGAGCCTCCAGTCCTCTGGGAAGTAGTTTTGTCTACACTGGACTCCAACCCTTCCCGATGGAGCCCACTTTCACTTTCTGAGGGGTTTGCAGGATGCTGGAAATAGAGAACAATTACCCGTGTGCTTTGACTTAGGGCAACTTTGCTCTGTCTAGACTCGTGGAGGCTGCCACGTGATGCATGGCCTCTGTCGGCATCACGGGCACCCCTCCAGCTCTCCTCTTCTCACCGCTCAGGCCCCTTGACCCCATCCCGTGATCTAGCTCTGTCCAGCCTGGGGACCTGCCTCTACTCAGGGAAGATTCTATATCAACTTCTTGTAGCTAAAACGCTTGCAGCTTCTTTGAGTTTCTCTAGGAAAATGGTTCTCAGAGGTTGTTTGCAAATATGAATTAACCAAAGCACTGGTTAAATGCAAATTATGGGATCCCCCGCCCCTCCAGTCTCAATCAGTAGGTCTGGAGTGAGGGTACAGGCATCTGGGTTTGTAATGAGCGGATGGTCTGAGCACCACCCTTTGAGAAATACTGCTCTAGATATGAGTGACCCACTCGTCTCTGTTTGTCTGGGACTTTGCACGGTCCTGGGCAAGCCAGGACAGATGGTCACCCCAAATATATGTAAATTCAGGCTCTTTGGGAATCCTAGGGACCATCTACCTGGGCTTCAAGTAAGGTCTCTGATTCTCAGTTCCTGCCTGCCTGATTTCCTAAGATGACCTGCCATCCAATGACTGAATGACACACTCAGCCCACTGATGGGGACACGCAGTGGCCAGAGGCTGGACGCCCACTGCTCCCTGCTTACCGGGATACAGCCCTGTCCTCTCCAGGCCCCCTTCTGTCTGCCAGGCTGGGCGAGGTCCCATTACCAGCAGGTGGGTCCGGCTCCCCAGCACCTGCCCCACCACGGGGTATGTTGAAGTCTATGTGCTGGTCCCTCCAGCTTCCTCTGCCCTCAGCCACATGGGAAGGCAGGACAGCATGACCTTTCCTGCAGACAACAGGAGCTGAGGTGCCACCGAGCCCTGGTTTTCCAATTTGAGCTATTGCTGAGCCTGTAATATCTCTTCCGTTCATTGGAGGAGCCACTGCTCTGCTAGCGTCGAATTCGTTACTCATGACAGCAGTTTGAAGTAAGGCACAGTGTGTCCTAAACGGTGCTGTACGAAACCAAATTAAGTATATTTCCGTACAAGTGCGCTCAGCCAGTTGTTCCCAAGAAAACCTGATAATTAGGACTCCAACTTGGTACGATGGTGTAATCTAGCCCAGAAAAGATGCTTATTATAGCCATGCCATTCACACAGGCATTTATGAAAACGTTTCAAGTACATAGAAATATTTTAGGAGTGTATAGGTTGGCTGGAAAAATCAGTTTGGGTTGAAGATTGGCATTCGACATCTCAACCTCTGCCTCCGTAGAAATTGTTGCAGTTTCTTTTTTCTTTTTTTCATAGTTTCTGTTCTTCTGTTCTTCCTCTCTTCTCTCTTTCTCATAAAGTCAGTTTTGCTTTTTCCAGTTGCAAGCACAAACTTTGGTGTTCTTCCTTTTCAGGTTCCCCGTGTTAAAAAACAGCTTCCTCTGAATAGTCACTGCCTCAGTCAGCTTGGGCTCCAGGACAAAATACCCCAGACGGGGCGGCTTAAACAACAGACGTTTATTCCTCGTGGTTCTGAAGGCTGGACACCTGAGATCAGGGAGCCAGCATGTCGGGTTCTGGTGAGG
Source organism: Mesoplodon mirus (assembly GCF_964341445.2). Classification (NCBI taxonomy): domain Eukaryota; kingdom Metazoa; phylum Chordata; class Mammalia; order Artiodactyla; family Ziphiidae; genus Mesoplodon; species Mesoplodon mirus. The sequence continues at coordinate 227,804,667 of NC_138977.1, read as the reverse complement.
ATCCCTTCCTGGCCTGTAGATGGCCATCTCTTCTCATGGTGGGGAGAGAGAGCAGGAAGGAGCTCTCTCCCATCTCTTCTTCTCAGGGCACTTGTCCCATCATGAGAAGCCCACCTTCAGAGCCTCATCCAGCCCCAGTCACTTCCCACCTCCTAATACCATCGCATTGGGGGTTGGAGCTTCAACATAGGAATTGTGGGAGTGACACAAACATTCAGTGCATAACAGTCATGTTTTAAAAAGTGCTTTCCCCCAGTATGTTCTAATCTGCTTGGGCTAAGTAATGGCACATCCAAACTAAAGTATTCGCCCTGTAGATACAGAGACACCAAGGGCAAAAGACATCCATCCCAAATGCCACTGGGCTCTTTGTCATGCACGTGTTGAGGCTGGACCAGAGGCTGATGAGCAAGCAGTGTTGCCCTGAGCTCTTCTGTTTTCTCAGCACTAAGGACACCATGTCAATTTGTGTACCAGGCATTCCCTAATGTGGCCACAGTCCAGGGGGTGGGGGGCGTCCTTGAGTGGTGGCAGAGGTCAAGGTGGACTTGCCAACATGTACTCGGTTCCTCCCTCCATCCCTGGGGCCTCTCCCCACTCTTCTGTACTCCCGATGATTCTCGTGTCTACAGCCATCTCCATGTTGAGCGATCAATGTGGGCGCCATTAAAATATCAGACCTCATTCAGGACATTTCTGAAAACTTGCCACAAAGACGTAAAGTTTCCTTCACAGAGTTTTTCACTCTAAGGAGCCTTTGAGCATTTTAAAATTCCCATATGTAGACATGCGATGTTCTCTGATTATTTAGGAAGCAATGAACCACTAGGCAGTGTATTAAAATGGCCTTCAAGTGGACCCCACTTGAAAGGGGGCTCCTGACACTCAGGCTTGGGGATGCTCAGGCTCCTTCCACGGGGTCCACAGAGGTGTCAGCAAGCTCTTCCCAGCCAGCTCCTCAGGCCCACTCCAGTTTTCTTCCTGTGTTCCCCTGACTCTTCTGGCCCATAACAGATACTGAATTCATCACCAACAGCAGTGTCCAAGCATTATCTATGTGAATATATCCTGAAACCAGTGCTGGGTTCCCCCAAAGCAGCAATCACTCAGCTGTTTGCATGTAGACTTCTGTGCTGGGTCTGAAGCTATAGTATGGCTGGTAGGTGGCTCACAGGTAGTGAGAAAGGAAGAAACACCAAGCTGGACTTGTAGGAGAGTGTGATGGGTCCAGACAACAGATGCACAGGTGCAGGGGAGCGTGGAAGTCCAGGGGATGTGACCATTCCTTCGTTTGGCAGCTAACTGGTATCCCTGGCTGGGCACACAGGAGCTTCAGCCAAGCCATGCAGATCCATCTAATGGGAGGCTGGCCCAGCTGGTCCAGGCTTCCAGTACATGGAGTCTCACTGGGGTCGGCCTCATGCCCAGTCTGCCATATTGAAGCTGAATGTGCCCCAGCCGGTCTTGCTGCGAAGCTGAGCCCAAGGCAACGGCTACTTCATAGTCCTCACTCGGCCGGACCGACTTCTCCTTCCCTCCCAGAGAAGAAAGGCCAAGACAAACTCAGTCCTGGTCCCTGGAGAAGTAGAGAATGAAAAACCCAATAAGTAAGAAAGTTTGTGGTCTTCGGAGGTGTCAGACCATGGTGAGAATATTGCCGCTTTAGGACTTGATCGGAGGATGACTTCCTGTGATGCTCAGAAACGTGAGCCCCTTGGTTCCCACTAAGTGCACCTGGGGAGGAAGGTGGAGGCCATGTTGCAGGCAGAATACCACAGCCGGAGGCCGACTTTCTCCGTGCGGTTCCCCCTCTGGGGTTTTCCAAGAGGCATCTGGGCACCTGGTAAAAGAGAATGTCCTCTGGAAGCCCAGGGTTTCCTTGACGGAGGAAAGCAGGGCTGGGCGGGAAGGATGCTGTGTCCCTGTCACTCTGTATCAGGCCTTTTCACAGGAAAACACATTGTCTGAGCACAACAGACCTGATGTGTTCTCAGTTGCTATTTATTATATTTGAAAGCAGTTTTCCTGTTCTAGACCTAGGTCCCTCTGGTCGATTAGAAAATTCATAAATATTGGTCACTGTAGGAACACATTTTAAAAATTCATTGACTGCAGCAATTCACCCAGAACTCTGTGCCCAGCTTTCAGGCACGAATCTGGTCTAAATTGAAATGCCTCAGCTCAAAGTTGCTCTAAAGCCGCTATGAATTATTGTAATGCCAACTCACTCTGTATTTGTGAGCTTACATCAGAAGGAACCACACTGTATTTACAATAGCTTTCGTGTTTTTTTCCTTGCGTGTGTTTAGTAACAACAGTCTCCTTAAATCATAGTGGCAGATCGCCAGAGGAAAGAGAGGCGTTAATGAGACTTGGTATAAATGGAGAGACTGCAGGACTGACAGTTTTCCATAGTGTGGTTGGCACTGTATCGAAAAGGCAGATGCTGGCAGGAGGCTGACTGATCACCTCAGGTAATGATGTAAGCGGAGTGATGGGGAAGGTTCCAGGACCACTGAGGAATCGCACTGGCCCTGGGGGGCAGAGGGAGACCATGGGCTCCTCATCACTCCAGGCTCTCAGGTGAAATATGAGAACAGTGACAAGCAGACGTGGATGATACCCCGGTGATAGGACCCCAGGGTTTGCAAGGAGCCGACCCAGGGCAGTGTACTGTGTTCACCGGGGAGGTGGAGAGAGCAGCTCGGGCTCCCGGGAGCCTCTGTGTCTTTCAGGAAGGATGTTTGCAGAATGCATGGATAACTTGCTACTTTCTTATTGGAGTCTAGTTGATTTACAATGTTGTGTTAGTTTCAGGTGTTACAACATAGTGATTCAGTTATACATACACTTATATTCATTCTTTTTTAGATTCTTGTCCCATATTGGTTATTACAGAATATTGAGTAGAGTTCCCTGGGCTATACAGTAGGTCCTTGTTGGTTATCTGTTTTATATATAGTCGTGTGTATATGTTAACCTCAAACTCCTAATCCATCCCTCTTTCCCCCACATTTCCTCTTTGGTAACCATAAGTTTGTTTTCAAAATCCATGAGTCTCTTTTTGTTTTGTAAATAAGTTCATTTGTATCATTTTTAAAAATTAGGTTCCACATATGAGTGATATCATATGAGATTTGTCTTTCTCTGTCTGACTTACTTCACTTAATGTGACAATCTCTAGGTCCATCCATGTTGCTGCAAATGGCATTATTTCATTCTTTTTAACGGCTGAGTAATATTCCACTGTGTACGTGTACCACACTTCTTTATCCATTCCTCTGGATGACTTGCTATTTTTACAGAGGTCGTCTCTTTCGCCCTTTGGAGTCTGGGGTGTGAGATGGCCTTTGGAACTTTAGGTGCTGGTTTTCCGTGGATAGCTGATTCGTGCCCTTTACTAGTACTCTTTTCTCGTATTCAGCCGTTTCTCTACTCAGTGGCATGTTTTTCAGAAGACAGACAATAAAAGGCTAACTCAACCCTGTCACTTTCAGGGAGTCTGTGGATAAGCTGGATACAGGGGGAACCTGAGTTATTTGGTCGATGGAAACTTTGGAGATCATCTTTTCTATCTAGTGGCCTCTGTTCCTCTGGCAGCTGTAGGACAGGTTTCATTTTCTCCATAAAGCCAGAGCTACCCTCCGGCTGGTCCTATTAACCACCAAGAAGTGGGAGACAGGGTGAAGTGGAGTACATTTACACTCCATCGCCGCAAAAATAAAATGTCACTTCCCAATGTCTTGTAGTATAGGCAGCCAGAGTCAAGAATCACTGGAGATTTCCATATCATCAATGGAAATGCAAGACCTTTGTCCCAGGGAAATACATGAGGACAAAGAGGGGCCCTAAGGAGTACATGAGTGTGGGAGCTTGTGGACACCCGAACTTCCTTAGCAGAGTTGATATGAAGATTGAAATTTCTGTATTACCAGTAGGTAGTCAACATTCTGGAGATGAGAGCAAAAGAGAAAAAAATCCGTTCCCGTTAACAGTGACAGATAATCACCTTTCAGACTTGCCTCCTGCACAAAATAGAAAACAATAAGATGTGGCCAGCGTGGGGCAGATGCGTTCATCCCACCACCTCCTACAATGTTTACCTGGGAAGCAAGGAGTTTCCATGGGGTTTGCTTCATGCTTCTTGTCTTAGCCCATAGATCACGGTGAGCTTATGGAAGACTGATCAATTTCAGTTAATGTTAAAAATTAGTTCAAGGCCGTTTTGGAGAAAAATAGTCCTTTTCTGCTATTTCCTAGTAATGACCTGACATCCGAGTAGCAATCTTTCTCTCGCTTATATTCCTTGGCTCTATGAGAAACTTCCCTAATGGTTAGATTGAACGTTGTCAGCCTTGAAATTAAATGCTGGTGTTTAAAACTTCATTTTTATAAGAAGAACTTGACATTAATAATTTTTATACCTTTGATTAAATAACTAAAAATACATTATTATTGGGTTAATAATTACTCTAGATATGTTCAGATTTTTGACTATTTCACTGCATTATTATGGCACAGAAGCAAAATTTCACTCATATATTTGACTTAAATGGCAGTCTTTAGGGATTTGAATCAGAAATTATAAGTTCTACTGCAATTTACATGTTAAGTTCTGTAACCCCGTGATAGTTCAACCATTTGTTAAAAAAAACAGTAGGTGGCCTGTGGTCTGATTTTCAATGAATAATTTTATTTTACATCCAGCACAAGGTCCAGCTGAATGTTTCATTACATTAAAATTTCACCGAGTGACATAAACCTTGTAATTAAAAAGCGCTAACGTTTTATAGAGTGCCCAGATAATTTTGGAAAACATTGATACATCCCTTCAAGATGTGGCTGGGCTAGAACTACAGAAATGTTGTCACATCACATCCTTGGATATATTTTCATTTAAATTGTTTAAGCTGTGATTCTTTTTTTCCTTTCCCAATGAGGAATCAAAGAATTCAATGGAAATGAAGAATTATGTGATGACTGATCACCCGACTTTTGGAACATATTCCAAAATCATTTAAACATGGTTTTATGTTTCTGTATTATAATTCATTTCTGTTGGATGCTTTTTTTATTATTTTCAAATAGCTCACAATTTAGTACTGTTGCCTTGTTAATCTCACATTTGTTTAATTAGTAGTGCTTCTCTGGCATGCTTTAATAAAGGGTGGAAAACAGCATTACATAGCAGTCACCTGTCTCTTGCAAGAAATCCCAGAATTACCCATGCCATCCGAGATCCCAAAATACCCATCTTGCCCACGGGCACCCGTAGGGTCTGCAATGTACTGACATTATTCTTAGACACACTGCCTGGGACTTCTAGGAATGGTGTCCCAGCAACGACCAATCAGTATCCACCTATGAACCAGCGCCACCGTATACATTGGGGCAGGGACTACTACTTCTGCGAGACATTGAAAAAAACACACTACCTTCTGTGTTCAAAGCAGAGGGGGAGTGAAAGAGACAGCCAACAATGCCACCTAGCCATTCACAAGTGGAGAGAGCTCCTGGGAGCACGAGGAAGTACTATGCAGGCTCAGAAACACTGCCTGTGCTTCTTTGTGGACCTGGAAATAGTCTTTGAGTCCCCATCTTTGGGGACCAGACAGAGGGGTATTTCCTGGTGAGGAGAAACCTAGACCTTTTGTGTCCTTGTAGCATTCTTCGGATGTTGTTGTCTTTCTTGCTTTGTATTTGTGTATATATTGGGGTGTGTGTGTGTGTACGCAGCAAGGAGAATTTTTTCCTTAACACAATCTGAATTGTTCATACATGTGGCCTGGGGCTTTTAAAAAGGAAAAAATATATGTACAAATTGAGATCTGTAGATAAAAGCTCAGAGAAGCTGTAGCATTCACTCTGCGTGGGCGAGTTGCCCTAAATAGGCTGTTTCTCCAGCACGTGGTGGAACGCTCAGTGTATCAAACTGTACAGTGCCTGTCAGCTTCTCTGTGTCTCTTTACCACGTGCTGTCCCCTGACCACCACTAAAGCTCCACTGATTGGGCTGTGAGTAGGAACAGGGAAGTCGGAAAAAATTAAAAGATGTGGATTTGCACCCTGGTAGAAACAGAATGAGCCACGTCATTTAACCATCACTAGAGGTAGATCAGTGGAAAGCGGATGGGAGCTACACTGGGTGAGGTCTGGGACTTTCTCTTTTACCAAAAGGCAAAAGAACAAAAGTGATATCTACCAACTGAACAAAAAAAAAAGAGAGAGGAAAAGCAGCTCAGATCTGGTGCTTTCCTTCCCAGCTGTAGAGGCACTCCTTTTAGATTTCCCTTCTATTTCTTTGAGATGTTTGGTGATGAATCCATGAATTCTTTTTGAAAGACATTTTTCTGTTGAGCCCTACCAATCAGGAAGAAAAAAAGCATCGAATATTAACATACAGCAGACAGTTCATGTTCTTTGAGTTGAAAGTCTCCAGAATATTGGAGGAGTGGAAATACCTCAGAAATACAAGTGTAATTTTTTGTTTTTGTTTTTATGGTAAGAATGAATGAAGGGAAACCTCTGTGTCTGGTTTGAATCTGAAGTATCAGGGTCAAGCGTCAAGGCAAAGTCCCTCAAAGCAATGGGTCGTGGACACAACCTGAACCAGCCCACGAGAACAGTTATTAATATTTAAACGAGAATGTTGTCGGGAGAAGTGCGGCAGCCGTTTCCTCCTATTGAGTTAAAACCCACTATGAATGATGATTTCACAGGAAATACCTTGAATAGACAGTGGCACCAAAATACTGCATTCTGTAACAATCCTGTGCTATCGTACGTAACTCGGAGTTTTCCACAACTGAGATGGGCAAATGGTCTTAGGAACATCATGCAAACTTGTCATTTTCATGTTTAAGCATTTTCATGTTTAAATATTAAAAGATTTTTTTTTCCACCACTGGAGGTCTTCTCCATTTGAAACCTGTTTCTCTTCCACCCTGTCTTTTTTCTCTCCATGTCTTTTGGGTAGATTCAGTCCTCTCTAGGGAAAAACAACAGACATTTCCCACAAAGGGAAATGAGGGGTGGGTGCTATCATGTGAATACATACCCAACAGGTTTGGGGAAACCTGTGCCTGTTCTCAAGAAAGTGCCTTTGGTCCATCTACGTTTGTACCGGGGGCAGGTTCTGTCCCTTAAGGGGTCTTCATGGACAAAAAGAGCATAACCCTTTGGACAAGATGCAGATCTAGTGAAATTTTTCTGACCGTCATCAAGACAATGAGGCCTGTCTTCTGCACAGATACACTGATTCAAGGTCAGTCCGCATGAGACTTTTAGCCCACTTTCTGTAAAAGATTTTTGGCTACTTTGTGGGTCCAGGTGACTGTGTTTTTTTCTTACCCAGTGGTGTCCTTGTCATCATGAGTAACAGTTCCTGCCCAGAGAGAGGAAATACCCTTGAAAGATGACAAAATCTTAATAATACCATTGAAATGTTCACCGACTGGGGAATATTTTGTGAAATTGTTCTTTTTTTAAACTGAAGTGTAGTTGAATTACTACCGTACAGCAAAGTGATCCAGTTATACATACATATATATATATATATATATATATATATATATATATACACATTCTTTTTTAATATTCTTTTCCATTATTGTTTATCAAATTGTTTTTGATTGGTCACTTCATGAGTTAAAAAAATGTTGGCCAATAAGGAACAGTGAATGACTATAATACTCTAGAATGCCGAATTTATCCTGTGTTTATATTAAAGGCAGGCTCAATTTAGGACTTGGCTGTTTCTAGTGAGAATTTTCCTTGAGTCCTGAAAACATGTGCTCTTCCATGTTTTTCTATTTTTCCCTCCCTTCACACTTTCCTTCCTGCATAAAATTAAACAAAGCTAAGAGCCAACAGATAAATGAACCATCCTTACGGAGACATACTGGTAGTATATTAATTTGAGGAAAGTCCCCCCAGATGTGTACATCTTGTCTGAACTGTTTTCCTAGTGCAGAATATTCAGAATATCGAGGAGTTAAAACTCCCAAATAAATACTAGATGACCGTCATAGGCGCCTGAGAGACCCTTTACATAAATCACTACGCTAAGTGTTTGAAGCTTAGGTAGCTTCCACAGAAAGGACAAACACACACTCAAAAGTAAAAAGAAAATTAATTTTAAAATATATTGGCAACTTTTCTGGACTATGTATTCTCTCTGTTTCATCTATATTTACATAGAGCACGAGCCCCATCCTGAAGGCTTGTGCAAGCTACATTAAGTGGTGGCTTAGAGGGAAAAATAACCCTTAAAAATGGTGAGTAAATTGTGAGACCTGCACAGATCCCAAGCTCCGTGGCATGACCCTGTGTCCAGGAGATATTTCTGTTCAATTTGGCTGAAGCTTTCTTATAAAAACGCTTCTTTAGTTTCACTGTATATCTTTCCTAGGAAAGAAAAAACCCTCTGGAGCAAAAGAGGTTTATCTCGATGCGTTTTGAAACAGTTTTGGTTCTGTAGTTTCTCTGTGGCTATCTCCCCTCCCACACCTGCCCCCATTCGATTCTCCCCGAGGCTAACAATTTTATATCCAAAGTAAATCTGGCTAAAATTAAGAAACGGAGCATACAGCTGCCCTTACTCGTGGCCCACAGATGTTACCAAAATCTGATTAAAAAGCCCTTAATCTCCTGCGGCACCTTTTCATTAGTGTAATAATCATTCCCCCCCCCCCCCATATCTAGCAGAAGGGGGGAAAGCAGAAGGAGAAGAGGAGGTTTTGGTCATCAGCATCCTTGCAAACATGCGTGGATCCTGGCGGGGAAAATGAGGGGTTGAGGTAATCCATGTGCTGAAATATTTTTGCTTCTTTTTCTAGAAAATGTGCAATTTGGTCAGGCAGAAAAAATTGAACAGAGCCTTCCAAGCAATAAATCACTGGATTGCTGGTGACATTCATACAATGCGGATATAGTGTTAACTGTATGAGTCAGCCAGCCCCCCCTGCACCCAGCCTGTCCCTAGGAGGTGACCTTGTGACGGTACGGTAATCAATCATCCTGGCGTAGGACACACTGTTTTTGTTTAATATTACACTATTGGAATATATAGTAAACAAAGTGTAAAGGAAATTTGGAGCGCGAGCACTGTATAAGGAACGCTGAAATATGGTTGCTGCCTGTGGAGAATCCCCCAACTCCCTGCAGCCTGTGAACCAGGAGTTTACCAGCTTACACGCCGGGCACATCAGCATCTCCGGGCTGCTGTCCCTGGTGCGGAGCGCTGAGCAAAGAGACGGTAGTTAACATTTTAAGGGAAATAAAACCAGAGCTTGGCGGAGGCAGACTGGAGACACAATTCACAGCCCTCCTTTGGAAGAGATTTTTGAGGCTCCTCTCTTTATGTTTTTTCTGGTTGTCTTTTCACACTTCCCTTTAGTATTTTTCTGACCGAAAGACTTGGAAAGAAGGGAATTGGAGATCAGAAACACAAGTTCAGGCATACATCTCCACAAGTCCGCACCCCCAGAATATTCTGGAAGGGAAATGAACCAGGAACTGGGTTGAGTGTTTTGCGTGTTAATACAGGCCAGCTCCTCCAGACCTCATGCACTCCGTTCGGAGAATCTATTGTCTTTAAAGTGAGTTATACACACATAAAGCAGGGACACAGAAGTGGGAACACGGGGCCTTTTTAACGGGCAGGCTGTTATTTTCTGTGTGGGCTGCTCCCAGGCCAGGCTAATGCGTGACATTCGTTGCTGCTGCTGAGACCCAAATTCAAGGAGATTTTCAAAGAGAAAGAGGTTTAAATAAATTACTCATGAAAAGTAAAAGGAACCTCTTTGTTTCTCAGTGGTTCAGCGTTTCCTCCAGGTGTCAGCCCTTTCAGACAGGATGCTGCAAAACGTATTTTGATTCTGTTTGTTAAGAACACACCGACACACCTTCCTTAAAAAATCGTGGGATCGGATTTGTTTGGGATGTAATATCATCAGCGGGGACTTTGAACCTAAGTTAAGGGGAGAATTGGACTCTAAACACACGTACGTGGGGAACTTTTCACAGTCCACCGAAGTGGCACGTTTTAGTTCACATCACATCCAAACAATTTCTGCCCCATGTATTGGAGTTTTCCCTGTTTTTCATGGAAAATCAGCAAGTCAGAAACAGTCAGCTGATTTTTACAGTGAGTTCTGGGGCCTCTAAATGAGCGTGATAATCATACAATCCAAAGGAAAACAATGGTGGAGGATTTAAAATCAATGTCGTGAAATGTATTCAGAAAGATGGACAGCCACACATTTCCCGCGTGGGCATGGAGCTCATTTCAGTCGCTGGAAATGAGGTGCCAGGATGTCACGTTCAAGTCCTCTTGGAGCCCTCGGTGAGCAGCAGCGCTCGTGTGGAGGCGGGGCAGTGAAGCCCCTTCTCGCCCAGGACTCAGGTGGGAGGAGAGGCCGTCTGCGGGGGATGTGCTGGGTCTAACCGAAGCCGTGAGCTGGTTGGACAATGCTAAGAAAAGTCTGGAGAGAGGGGAAATCAGAGGCCACACGCGTCCATGCAAACAGCCCTCTCCACTGCACAAGACTGGCTTGGCTAGATCAGGGCAGATCTCGTACTGACTTGCACAAGTTGAGGTGGTTTGGTCAGCTTTTGACAGCAGGTCAGCTAAGATATGGGGTGTGTGTGTGTGTGTGTGTAAGTAATGCTTTTATCTAGCCAGAAGGGAACCTGACTTCAATTTTATATCCAGCCTCCTTAGAAGAGGCAACACACAACAGATTTTCCAGTAGGAGGGAGGGATGGGGGAGCATGGCAACAGGGATAAACGATGCCTTGTCTGGGACCAAAACTGCCTCCAGGAAGCAAGGACAGAGACTGGGGAACAGAAGGAAGATACGTGAGGGGCAAGGACACCCACACACACATGCATGTGTACACACACACACCGGGCACACACACCAGGCATATACATCATGTACATACACACCATGAGCACACACATACCAGGCACACACATATGCACCATGCACACACACCACACACACACCATGCACACAGGCACACACGCCATGCATACATACACACACCAGGCACACACATATACTATGCACACCCACATACCATGCACACACACACCATGCACCCACATACACAAATGGCCTACTCTACACTGAGTAGAGTTTCTCCAGCACAGTCCCTGGCACCCGCAGCAGGTGGCCCCAGGGCCAGGAGGAGCTGGCGCCTGCCTCTGCAGGGCCAGGAGAAGACACATGGGACACAAATGACCCCTGCTTTTTTTTTCCTTTGTGATGATCCAGGAGCCCCAGTAGCAATGCTGTGTCCAACTTTGTGAATTCCAAACATTTAAAAAAAATGCGTGGTGAGTCAACATGTGATCTTCCAAACTGTCTTTGAGGAAAGAAGCCCATGAAATGTTATAAAGTTTTAAGTAGTAAAACCTCTTGAAAAGCTCTCTCACTTGGAATCGGCAGTATTTCCATCCTTTCCTTATTGAAATATGTGTTGTGGTGTGCTCTGTACTTGCAGCAGGAGATTTTATCGCCTCTCTGACTAATCAACTCCTTCATAAGCTCTATGGCTATTTTAAATACGTTATTCTTCCTGCCTTCAGCACTTTTTTCTTGTTGCTAAACCTTCCTGGGGCAGAAGTTGTTCTAGGTATCATGCCTCAATATACAATACTGTTCTTGAAAAAATGCTACTGTTCTCCCCCAGCAGGGGCGAATTGAGAGCAAGTGGTCTTAATAGGCAGCAAGAAATCTACAGACAACTGAATCCAATTTGCATTGCTTTAGCTGTGCTAAAATTATAGTCTCCAAAGGATAAATGCAAAAAAACCCTGGTCTATCTTTGTGTGTTTAATTATCTGACTTTTAACTAGCAAATTTATAATTGCTACAACGAGCATTTAAAATATTTTGGGCAAAAGCGGTGAGCGTTTTTCAAATTACTGATAAGAAAACTATTTGAGCAAATAAAAAAAAAACATGAAAAAATAAGACCATAGAAATTCATTTTCTGGGATGGTTAAAATGAGAGGTAACAAATTATTAGCATCTTGTTGTGATTCTGTTTAATCCACCAACATTCCCATAAGTCCCATATTTAATATAAATATGTTTATGTAGTTTTTAGAAACAGAAAGTTAAAGTCTGAGACAGAATACCATCTCTTCTCAGTAAAGGCTATGCATTTAAATTATAGTTGAAACTGTACAATATTCATTTGAAGGTCTAATGTTATATTGAAAAAGGAAAATCAAAATATCAGATTCATTGTTTAGCCTGGAAATTCCTCCCAAACAATAAAAATAGAGTGTCTATAAAAAATGTATTGTTTTCAACCTTAAGGGGAGAAACAAACATTATTCTTCAAATTTGCTTTTCCTTTTAAAGTGTGGAATGACTGGCCTCCTGTACAATGCCACTGCAGAAGCAATTTATTGATTTAAAATAATAGTAATGTGCACTTTTGAATACCTCCAAAGACCTTGAACATGAAATATTCCAAACAAAACATCAAGAAGAGACGTATGACTCAAGGAAAGCAATTTGTAAATTTGTTTCCAGGTTCTTTTTTTGTGTGTGTGTGTGTGCATGAGGGGTGTATTCTAAATATCTCTCACAAATGTTTGTTCAAGGAACACAGTGCAGACTTTGGTCAGTTATGTTTCAAAGAACACATACAAATTAAGTACTTTGTACAATAACGAAATATTTGTTCATCTCAGGTAGTTGGCAAAGAAAACAGAGCCACATGTTTAGAGGTTTTAATCTTTTGTTTCATCAACGCTATTGTCAAGCCTGCTGTAATGCACCTTTGGAAAGAAAAGCAGAGGCCTGCAGAATTATTTATTTTGTATTAAGAAATACATTGATAAGCTTTATCAAGTATCCCCATTTTCAATAGTTTTTCTAAATGTCAAAGATATTCTTTTTGCATTAAATAAAACGGGGGAGAGAGAGAGAGAAGTCCCCTGACAGGTTACCTGGAATTCAACATACAAAGACTCTCAGAGCCGTACAGGTTTCTTTGCAGAATCACATTACCTACCTATTGCAAAGCTTCAAATCTTTGGGGAATGTTCATTTTCGCTCCCGTCCTGTCGCTGGGTCCCACCTCCTGGAACAATAATGGGTGTCAGGTAGAGTTTGGACGAGAAAGGATTAAGCTATCACCCCCCCTGCTGTGTGTTAATTTATTGCTTCAGACATTTTCATATCTGATTCATTTTCACCCACTCCACTGCGGTTGCACAAAGTTCTCGGGCTCTGCCGGTCCAAGTGGCCCTGGAGTGTGAATCCCTGGCACCGGGAAATGGCTTTCTTCACAGCACACGGCTCCGGTACGACCCTTGGAGGGCACAGCTGAACTCGCCCCCGGAGCAGGGAATAGGCTGCGGTTCCCGGCACACACGCCGGCCCGGGCAAGATGCTTAGGTGTGACACCAAAGCCAAAAGAGGGGCTTTTCAGTAAACAAGAAAGGAAATTGTGATGCTGCAGGAGATCCCAGTGCTAGACGTCCTTAAGAAATGGTGTGATTTCCTCAAGAAAATACAGGGTCACGGCTGCTTGGAATTTACATCAAAAATACCTTTTCCCTAGTTTTGTTTTGCGATTATGTAGGACCTGCTGGAGGAGAGGTGTTCGCTTCTGTTTGTAAAGGATGCCCAGTGTTTCTGTCTCTCTCCAGCTTTGCCCCAGGCTCAGCTACCTGTGTGGCTGGGATGGAAACAGAGGCAGACACCCCAGGCAACCAGGGAGGCCTTGGGGAGGGGACGGAGCTGCGTGGGGTTCTTCCGCTCCTCTCAAAAATCCTCTAGGCTGATTTTAAAAGAAGACTTCATCTGGACAGCTACCTGGGACCAGCGAAGGAGGAGATAGTGGCAAACGAGAGAGGCCGTGGAGCCCAAGTCACAAGCCGGGAAGCGTCAGGGGGCCATTTGTGTCTTGAGGAGGAGGATGGGCACTTCCTATCTGTCTGACTCCCTTTGCTCACAATTCCCAGGGAAGCAAAGCAAGTTTTCGATAGAAGCAGCTGGTGAGGCTCCTGGACAAGGGGACAGGCTCCCTGTGCAGACGGAGGACACCCGGCTTCTGAGAATAATCACAAGGGCGATGCTTTCTTTCCATCAGCGCACCTCTCCTTATAGACTGACCCTCACAACTCACCTGGGAGAGCTAGGTGGAAAATCTAGCTTGGTTTTATATCGAAGGCTCCTATTTAAAAAGCTGGCAAATAACCGGAGCAAGTTTTTACTGTTTTCCTTCGATGAACAGACACAAACCCTCATCATTCCAGGTGCAGCGATGAGCGCACGGCCGGGGAGGGTCTTTGGGCCTTCCTCTCGGGTGACTGGTTTGAAAAATCAGGCCATGACTTTTACAAGCACCCATTGTCTGGCTTGCTAGTTAGGAAGTAATGGCTGAGTCACACGTCAGGAACACAGACCAAGCACTGTCTAACATGATAGGAAAAAGAAAAAAAAAAACTGCAGAGCCCCAGTTTTTGGTGGTGGTTGTTAAAGTTCCAATGCTCCTGTGAATATAGTGAATCACCGGACCGGTGCCGATGTCCAGGGTACGATGCACAAAAGGACATATATACATGTAATATACATCTACCTGGCCTCTATGATAAATCAGGTCTCACATAAAGCAAGCGTTTAACAATTAATCAATTATTAAAGAGTGAAATGCAATTAATATTGGGTCCCACGTCCTTCCTTAGATGAGAGGTATAAATGCCTGCGGGTACTGGTCCAGGCCAAGGTATGTACAGAAGTCCTCCCTTCAACTTTATTGGATTTCTACTAAGATGGCAGACTAAAGTGATTTTTAACACTTTTCAATTGGATTTATGATTTCTGTGTCATCCACCCTGTTCCTGACATTAGGAAATATTTAACACGAGGGAATCACTCAATGACTTTTTGAAACTACACGATAAAACATTTTAGTCTCCTCTCTTTCTGAAATCCATAAATGGCTAATTTAATCTCATAGTCATGCAACTGGAATCTGTGAGTTTCATCTGCTAATCATTTGGCACCATTTTGATGTTTTAAATCATGATGATATATCGCGTGACCAGGACAGAGGCCTTCATCGTGGAGATCAACTCTGGCCCGCGGCCCTGGGCTTGTCCTGGCTTTTTCGGTAGAAACATAAAATCTTTGCCTTTGGAGCTGCAGTTTGGATGAGGCCACGTTTCGTGAACGCTGTGTCTGCATCTGAAAGAATTTGGAAGGCTTGCAACAAGCAAGAAGGCCCTGTGATCGGGAGACCCAGGGTACACTGGTCATCCATAGAATTTGGGAACTAATTGTAAGGTATTCCTGAAATGTTACAAAAAAAAAAGGCAACTTCTATTTAAAGACTTTTAAAAAATATTTAAAACCAGTTTTGCTTTTTTTTTTTTTTTTTTTTGGTCTGTTGAAGAACTCTCCATAATCACCTCTCTTTGATTTTACAGCTGGAACAAAGAAGTCAAAAATAGCTCACCTCTGTTTTTCAGCCTTTCAAAATGTGATAACCAGTTCAATTTTAGCATTTGTAATGAAGATGGCTGTGTTGATTTGGGGCCTTTTGGAAGGCATCTGGATGGTCTGATTCAGAAAGGGAGGAGAAAGAGCTGGATATTTGTGTGTAAATCCATCTTTATCGCTCCTTCCCCTCACTCTCTGGCTAATTAACAGCACGCCTGTTAGCTGGCTATATTTTATCTGCGACTTGGGGGCTTTGCTGCAGTTTTCTGGGAGGTTGCTGCTGACTGAGCCAAACGTCTGTGTGTCTGGTTACGAGGCAACGGCTCGACACAGCGGGGCCAGCCTGTTGTACCTCTTGTATCGACTGTGCACTGGCCCTGGATGGTTCATTTCATATATCATTCCCAACTCGCAGCGCCGTTTCCTGAAGTCAAATAGCCCTCTCCTTCATGCCCATTATCACAAATCATTTTGTAATCCAACTCCCCAAGTCGCGTTAGGACACGGGCGGGGCAATAGAAGTCACAGGGGTGGTAGAGTTGCTGGGACCAGCCAGCTCGGGATGCAGAGAAATGTCTTAGCTCCCTACCTGGCCGGGACATGGATGCAACAGGCCACCTAGGCTGGGATGTCTTTTTAATTTTTCATTTCGACAGGACCAGGGTGGGAGCGAGAAGGCTCAGCAGGGCCCCCCCTTCTCACCCTCTGGGTCTCTGCCCTGGTAGCTCAACTTACGACAGAACTTTGTGCCTGTTTGGGTCTCCATCCAGGCAATCCAGTTCAAGCCATAGAAAGGCAGGTTGGGGGTCACAACCAGCTCGACAGACCCCCTCCCACGGTGACTGCCGCTGTCACTAACCAGTCCTTGGCAAGTTGTCACCACCAGAGCACTGGGGCTGTGAGGAAAGTGGCACCTAGGTCCCAGGAGAGGGTTTGTCATGGACTTTGGAAGTCAGCCGCCGTCTGCCATCTTGCAGGCTGCAGGTGAGTTACCTGCCTGGACTCAGAGCTTAGCGGCCAGACATTCACACCTGTGCAGGCTCGGCGAGGCTCTGGGCAAGGTTAGTTTCTCTGTTTCTGTATTTATTTCTAATATTTTGAACTTATCCTTTTAAAAGAAGTGCTGAGAGAAAAGCATAGCAGAGTGAGGAAATGAGCCTCACGTTCCCACCTCTCCACCGTCAGATAACTATTCACACAAACATCTGTAATTTATAAAGCCTCCATCACTCCCACACATTGGGGGATCCACGGTGTCAGGGGCACTGAAATGTGATGTGTCGTGCTAACCCAAGTACACAAATCCAGAAGACACTCATGTAAAGGTACTGATTTTGGTGCAAAAAATAGATTAATATTTGAAACTGATTTTTTCCTCCTACCCGTGCCAGTAATTGGTTTGGGGTCTGGCACGTGGTGATCTCGATGGGCCCAACTCTGACATTCTCTGACTTGGAGGGCTGGTGCCCCTGACTTTCCTCCCCTTGCCATGTCATCTGAAGTGTGAGATGGGAAGACAGAGGATTTATACCACCAGCCTCTGTCTCTGGGTTTCCCAGACGTTCTCATGGTGCTAAAGGCCAGATGCCCATTTGTTCTTCAGGACATCAGAGCAGCCTTCCTTGGCTGATGGCTAATAAGTGGCCGTCTCCATAATCCGTTCTGTTGTCACTGCGGGAACCCTTTTCCTCCCTGCTCCCGTAAAGGGTGCCCCCCGAGGGGGAGGAAAGCGACTCTTGGGGGAATCGTTTGACCCTAACTGTGACCCTGCACTCTGCCTGGCGAGTGCAGCCCCTCACAGCCCCGTGATGCCTTGGGAACACGATAGAAGCTGTGCTTGTCTTTCTCGCTCAGGAGAAACCGAGGCCCAGAGAGGTGATGGGTGTCCCTCTGGAGCTGCCATCCGGAGAAAGCCAGGACACAGGACGTCCCCGAGCTGTAAGAGCTGGGCTTTTCCCAGGCTTGTCAGCCACACGTGGCAGTGACGAGGCCCTTCAGTCACACGTCAGGGTCAAGGAGCCTGAGTCCCTGCTTTCTTGGCCCCAGTGAGCCTTCTCCACCAACACCAGCACTCGCCTCCCCCAATACCCCATGCCCCACACCTATTCTGAGCCTCAGAGAGGGGACCGCCTCTCTGATGCTCCACATTCAAACGGGGCTCTGGATCTCAGCTCTCATCCTGCTTCTGAAAAGAGGAAGTTGTCAGGGTCTATGCTTTAGCTTTTTCTTTCTTTCTTTCTCCTTTATTTTGATATTATAATATACTGTCCTTACTTAGATAAGAAAACCATATTTATTTATATACTACATTTTCAAAGAAAGTAAATGCCATGTACCTTGAACTATTGTCAAAATTACCAGTGTAGCTAAATATAGAATATTTTAGTAATAGCTTTTTTTCTCTCTTTTTAAAAAATAAAGACACTTTTTTAGAGTAATTTAATTTTTTAATTTTTAAAAATTTATTTAATTTATTTATTTTTGGCTGCATTGGGTCTTCTTTGCTGCACACGGGCTTTCTTTAGCTGTGTTGAGTGTGGGCTACTCTTTGTTGCAGTGCATGGGCTTCTCATTGCCGTGGCTTCTCTTGTTGCAGAGCGTGGGCTCTAGGTGTGTGGGCTTCGGTAGTTGAGGTGCATGGGCTTAGTTGCTCTGTGGCATGTGGGATCTTCCCAGACCAGGGCTCGAACCCGTGTCCCCTGCATTGGCAAGCAGATTCTTAACCACTGCGACACCAGGGAAGCCCTGCAACCCTGATTTTAGACTTGATTTTAGACACTTGACCTCAGAGCTGGGAAAAAACAACTCTGTTGCTTTAAGCCACTAAGTTTGTGGTTGTTTGTTACAGCAGCAATAGAAAACTAATACCCTAGCAAAGAATGTGTTCCTCCTGGGAACTGAGCCCTTCATTCTCATGGGAGTTCCAGGGGTTCTTAGTGGGCCTCTGTTTAATCTTCCTCTGACTCTTGTAAAACCCGTGTGTTGTGTTGGGAAGTGGAAAGCTAACTCTGATCTCCATGGACAGCACAAGCCAATCCAAACCATTTCTGAGGTTCAGAAGAGAAGGTTTTTCAGTCTTGATGGTTAAAAAATGTGTGCCTTTGTACTCACTGATTGGCTGCCCATTTACTGCTTCTGGCTGGGCTTAAACCCAAGAAAGTCTCTTGAGAAATGCCGATCACGTGAGATTGTCCAACTAACAATATTTGGATAAATTCTGGGTAAGCAACCAAGGTTTTAGATGCCCTTCCAACCCAAACGTGGGAACTGTGTGAAATTTACACATCATTCCTTAGCGGTCTGTGGGATCTGCACACGTTGTGAAATGGGGACCAGGAGAGACCTGGAGAGCAGCCCCGGTCATGACCCTGGGGCAGGGGAAATTGCTTAAAACTCCATCGTAAATATACCCCGCCCCTCGGATGCAGAGCCTTGCAGAGAGAACAGCGCTGAGCTGCCAGAGTGTGTGCCCTGAGCAGCCCTGTGTGTGCTTTTCAACACACACAATGTGCATGAACCAACAAGATGGGGGTGACCACACTCCCCCAGTAAAACCCACTCCCAACAGCCCTCACCGTGGAGTGTCACCGGGTTCCCTAGTAAATTCTAAGCTCTGCCCCACTTTTAATAATCTACTTCCTGATTTCTAGGCTTCCTACCCTTGGCTAAATGGATCTTCTCATGAGATTTTTCAACCAAAGAGGGCTGGAAAAGCCACCTAAATTGCATGAGATTCACACATTTCTAATAGCGTATTCTTTCTACTAAAATCCCCTTCAAACCTTCTGGGACAAGGCTTCTCCGTTCTGCTGAATGGAATGAAGCATCTTGGGAAGCCCAGCCTGTTGGTAACAAACATCATTTTTGTGCTCCCCCCCCTCTTACATTTTGGGCTTTCAATACAGCTTGTATGTACATCATCTATTGTTTTAAAATTTTGGATAAGCTGGTTAGACTCAATAGTAGATAAAACACTAAATAATGGTAAAATTTATTTATGGGATGCACCTTATGTCTCTCCCTCTTTCTCACACACACACACACAAATATGCTCCCATGGAATCATAGATGAGGCTCAATAGCTTCAATTTACCGTTGAAACTGCATCTTTAACTCTGCAGAAATTGTATGGAACATGGCAGGAGAAAAGTCAAAAGGAAAATGTGTTCAAAGTAAAACCTCCATTCTGATAGACGCAGCTCCATTTTTCACCATTCTGGTTGTTGGAACTGGTTTGATAACAGTCAGGTCATCCTTGTGCTGTTGAGATTTTCGTCAGAAGAACAGGAAAGAGGATCAAACCTCAATGATAATTCTGAATCATCCTCGAAATGCTTGCTGCCGATTTAGCGTAAGGTAAAAGTCTGATGCAATTGACATGACGTTATTACAATAGGAATGCTCCAAGCTTTCGATAGGTTTCCAAGGTAGCCATTTAAGAAGAACTGATCTCAGCTGTAATTCACTGGAACTTTGCTCTGTATGTTCCATGAGCAGTTAAAACACAGAGAGAATTACGGGGCTACATTGTGGCCTGAGCAGAAACTTTCTATAACACAGGGACTGCCATAAATGCCATGAAGTGCCATAAAAACCTTTTTAAAATAACCAATCCAGTAAGACACTGGAAAAAAGAATTAAGAAAGATAGTGAATCAGAAATTGGTGGGAATCTCTGAGAAGTAGAAAGAGATAGATGTGAAATGAGATAAGCCTTAGTCTACAGCCCATGAAGGGGACCCCTGAGATAGGGAACCATGGAACTTGGGGGCTCATCATAGGGGCTCTGCCCCCAGCACAGTGTTTGCAGGAGCTGTGCTGATCGGAAGCCCCTCTCCACCTGGACCTGGGCACTGAGCAGCCTCAGCACGTGCCCAGGATTGAGCCAGAAGGAGGACATTGGAGCTATGGAGGCATAAGCTCCCAGGAGCGTTGCTGGGCCCCATGTCTCCAACACAAAAGAGTAGGAAGGGAACAGGAGACAGCATTTAACAAAGACATAATGAGAAAATATTTCCCAGAGTTGAAGAAATGCTTGTGTCTTCCTGTGGAAAGGAAGGTGGAAAGGCTGAGGCTGAGCAGGGCAGGTGAAGAAAAGATGGGAACCCAGTCTTGTTACTGTCAAATGTCTAAGCTCCAAAGGTAAAGAGACACGATTAAGGGCTTTCGGGAAAAGGAAAAAGGCACAGCTATTTATAAAGAATCAAGAATCACATTGATTTGACCGCCTGGAGGGGTGGGATGGGGAGGGTGGGAGGGAGGGAGATGCATGAGGGAAGGGATGTGGGAACAGATGTATATGTATGACTGATTCACTTTGTTATAAAGCAGAAAAAAAAAAACAAAATTAAAAAAAAAAAAAAAGAATCACATTGACTTGAATCTTCTCACCAGCAACACAGGCAGGAAACACTGGAGTGATTTTCCCAAAGTTCTCAGGGAAAAGGATTTTGAGCCCAGAATTGTATACCCGGCCAAACTGGCATCCAATGTGAGAGCAAAATAATGGCATTTTCACTCTAAAGAGACCCAGAAAGTTTACTTTCTGTAGAGTCTCTCTGGGGGAATAACTGGTTAATAGACTCCAGAAAAAGAGCCAGAGGAAACGTACAAGTTTATTTGTTGACTCTCTTTAACTGAACACGTCCTTTTCTGCAGGCGAGGTAGCCTCTTGGAACCTCAGTTTTCTTAACTGTAAAATGGGGTAATAATAACCTTAATTGCAAAGCTGTTATAAGGACTAAAGAAAATGAAAGTTAAGCTACTAGGAGACTCCTAAACAGCAAATTTCTAAGTATTTGCAAATTTCTAAGTTATACAGACTGGGGACTTTAGTATGTACAAGAATGAACATCTGAGTTTATGACGTTCAAGGGGGAAATGGCTTATTAAACTACATGGATTTTTTTTCCATTTTGTTAAATTTGGAAACAATTCAACTCTGTCAGATTGGCCCCTTCTGCTCCAGGTGCTCCACTGAGCATGAATAGATTCAAGGGAGGTGCGGGGAACAGACTGAGGCAGCCCCTGCCTCCTGGTGTAAGCCCCTCCTTGGAGTGTGAGTGGGACCTGCTCATGCTTCTGCCCAAAAGTATACAGTAAAGGTGCTGGGAAGTATGGACATAGGATGTGACTTCATCACTTTCGCCTT
The DNA here is from genome assembly GCF_964341445.2 of Mesoplodon mirus. Classification (NCBI taxonomy): domain Eukaryota; kingdom Metazoa; phylum Chordata; class Mammalia; order Artiodactyla; family Ziphiidae; genus Mesoplodon; species Mesoplodon mirus. The sequence goes on along the minus strand of NC_138977.1, from coordinate 227,783,045 downwards.
GCCGAGTGGCTCTTTCCCTTAATGACCGAAGATGCAACTTGCCCTATTGTGCGTGTCATATGGAGAGGGCCATAGCAAGGGGCTGAGAGCAGCTTCTGGTCAACAGCCAGTAAGAAACTGCGGTCCTCAGTCCTTACCCACGAGGAGAGGAATACTGCTGACAACCATGTGAGATCAAAAGTGGCCAACACCTTGGGCTTCCCTGGTGGTGCAGTGGTTGAGAGTCCGCCTGCCGATGCAGGGGACATGGGTTCGTGTCCCAGTCCGGGAAGATCCCACATGCCGCGGAGCAGCTGGGCCCGTGAGCCATGGCCGCTGAGCCTGCGCATCCGGAGCCTGTGCTCCGCAATGGGAGAGGCCACAGCAGTGAGAGGCCTGCGTACCACACACACACAAAAAAAAAGTGGCCAACACCTTGACTGCAGCCCTGCAGAGAACCTAGCTAAGCTGTGCCCGCAGAAACTGTGAGATAATGAATGTGCATTGTGTTAATCCACCAAGTCTGTGGTGAGCACTATTACACAGCAATAGATAATTAATAACAGATAAGAGAAGGACTTTGAGAATCTCCTCTTCAAGATAATCTGCCAATATTTTTCAAAGTGGTGCAGGTATTAGAGAAGAGCAACAGCGCTTTCTTTATCTTCTAGCTGTAGACTCTAGATCACAGTTATGCGGCTAGCAAGCTATTGAGGAAGAACTCTGAGGCACACTTGGAACGTGATCTGTGGATTTTAGAAGAATACTGGAGAGTGCACAGTGAGTTCTGCCATCTGTACCCAGAGCCTTCACTTCGTGCAGAGTAGAAAAATGTAGCATTGAATGGATTCGCATTGTTGGGGAAGCACGATGATAGGCCATGACCTTCAAGTGCTTATGTAGTAGCTGAAATCACAGCATCTCATGTCCTAGCTCTATTAGAGGGAATAAAACATCTGTCTAAATACTAGAGAGAGAACATCTTCAAAAATAAAGATATTTGAAGATATCACGCACAGAACACCTTTCCACCTGCTTGCTTAAAATAATGTAGTCATTAGGCAATAAATGTTTCTAATAAAGTATGAAAATGATTGTTTGCTTTGCTGCTTGTATGAACTCTCATTTCTCTTTTTGTGATATTGAAGCTGACATTTGCTTAGCCTTTATCAGTGGAATATTTAATCAAGTCCAATCAAGTCCAAGCAAGAGGAATTTCTATTTTATTTAAAACCTGTTCCCCATGTAAAAGCCCTGGGAAATAGGACAAGGCCCACAGTGAGAATCTGGAGAGAGTCTTTCAAGGAAGGGGTGTCACTGAGGTGTGGCCGGCAACTGGGCTCGGTGATGCAGAGGTAGTTTTGAGTTTTAAGTTGATGCCTAGGACACACAGATTAGGAATTTACAAAAACTTCTGTGAGCAAGCATGCCTGCATTTTTGTAGTTGAATTGTTGCAAAAGTATGTGCATACCTTTGGTTTTTAGGTGAAATTTGTTCATGCCATTCTCCTACTGAAAAACCTTCAATATCTCTCCAGGGTGGATGGGATTAAGTGCAATCTCCCAAATATAGCTGACAAGGACACCCATAGTCCACACGTAGCTCTCTTCTTTCCCTACTTCCTGTGGCCCCTGTCTACCCAAGCCCCACTGTGGCACTAGGCATTTTGGGTTGCCTCTGCCTGAATTCCCCATCCCTGTCATACACCCAAAGCTTTGCACGTGCTGGTCTCAGGTCCTCAAATTCTCTTCCTCTTATCTCACACCTATATAGTTTTACTTCCACTCCAAGGTCTAATGCAAATGTCACTTCTTCCTAGAAATGTTTCTAAAATCAAGTTTGTTCTTCCTCTAATATCTGTGTGTTTGTGCAGCACTTTGTGTTACACGGACACTTATCCTTGGCTGGACATCATTTGCTCACCTTAGTTTCTTCCAGAGTAGGGGTGATGCCACATGCATCGCTTAACTCCAGCCCATGTTACAGTGCCTGTCATGAAGTTGGTGCTTTAAAAATATGTGTTGGATGGACAAATGGTTCAACAAATGGGGGAAGGGATTTGGGACTTTGTTCTCTGGGCGAGTCGTTTATCCAGGTGTCTAACATGAAGCTTTCTTGGGGGAAAGCCATGTCTGATTGATTGGTTACCATGAGTTCTTCAAGTTGTTTATTTCATCCATTCAACTGCACTCTTTCAATCATTCAAGAAGCAGATATTTTACTTTTATTAGTTTATGCTTCGTCATGGCAAGGTCTGAGAAACAGATGCTGAGAGATAGAAACTTCATCTCATGGTGCTAATCCTGTTTCCATTTAAGGGGATGCCCACAGTCCCGAGCTAAACTGTGCAGGGTCTCACTCCTGTGTGGGGCTGGACCTCTGTTTCAGATCCTCTCATGACAAGTGCTGGTTATCAGGAGACCCATGGTTTCAAGCCAGGGCAGTGTGATTTATGTTCTTGTTCTGCAGTTAGCATCGCAGCCTCACAGAAGCAAAGCTTCCAAGTTGACCTCCACTCTTTCTGAATAAAAAAATGCAGCCAACAGCTCGGCTGTGCTCACCTGGCCAGCAGAGGGGCATCAATCACACAGCTGTGCCTGGGATGGGGGTGTTCCTGAACTTTCCTTGTGTCAGTTTCAGATTTCAATGCCATCACCTGCCCAAGGGCTGGTGCAGAGCCACAAAGACCCACCGTTACGTGTAGGAAATGATTGAGGAGAGAAATCGTCCCTTCCCACTTGACTGGGAACTTGTGTGATACTCGCCATGGTTAGAACCTTTGTGAAAAACTTTCCTATTTAAAAAAAAGGTAAAATTTAAAGATTTTTAGAAGTCACTTTTGTGTGGCTGCTAGTAACCAAGCTGCAGAATTTATAACTTCTGAGTTCTGAAATGTGCACAATTCCCATCTCTGGACGTTTCCAGAGCCAGAGCTGGAGCGGATCCTCTCCTGCCCATGTGAATTTATCCGAGGGAGTAGGTTGGATTGTCTCCGAACCTCGGTTTATTCAATTGTAAATCAAGAAAGGGCCCTTTCTGCCCTAAAACAAGGATTCTCACCTTTTCAGGAAGAAACAGAGATGGTTGCCAGAAGGAAGACTGGCACCAGATTCCACAGGGACTGAGCTCCCCGTGGTCTTCTGAGCCTGCTCCTAAGGAGCCGGCACGGAACAGACTGGTGTGTGTGAACTACGGCAATTCCCGTGCCAGGTGGAGGGATACCCTCCCTTGACTGGAGATGGAAAATGTGAGCACTTGTGTTGGTTTTCTAGGGCTGCCGAAACAAAGGACCGCAACTGGTGGGTTTAAACAACAGGAATGTGTTCACTCCTGGTCCTAGGGGCTAGAAGTCTGAGATCAAGGTGTTGGCAGGGATGGTTCCCTCTGAGGGCTGAGAGGAAGAAGCTGTTCCTTGCCTCTTCTTCATCTGGCTTCCGGCCATCCTTGTGCTCCTTGGCTTGTACAAGCATCACCCTGATCTCTGCTTTCATCTTCACTCAGGATTCTTCCTGTGTGCATGTCTCTGTGTCCAAATTCCCTTGTTCTATAAAGGCCCACCTGAGTGACGTCATCTTAACTCGATCATCTGCAAAGACCTGGTTGCCAAATAAGGTTGCATTTACAGGGATTGGGGGTTGACTTCAACGTCTTTTGGGGGACACAAACCCAAACCATTCTTCACGTGGAGAGTCTGCCTTCCATGGCCTAACTTCAACAGCCAGGTATCGTTTACTACGTGGATAGGAAGACCAGGATGCCTGGATTGAGCTTCTAGTGTTTTCCTCTTTGCACAGCCATCTTCCCAGGTTATGAGCTGCCCTCTGACCACTTCCCCGTACCCCCTTCTCCATCTCATTCTTGTCCGAGATCCTGCAATCGTTCCACGTTGCTGGGAAACCCTCGCGGGCAAGGTGAACCTCCGTCTGTCCCCTGGCAAAGTTCCCTACTGTCCCCAACACACATCTTCGGCTCTTATCAGACCCCCACCCCCTGGATCTCTGGTCTTCACCCAAGCCCTGCTCTCTTGGGGGGCCCGTCTCCCTCACTTCCTTGAGCACATCTCCCACTGGGCACTGCATCCTTGGAAACCCTCCACTCTGGTACACACACAGCCCCCCTCCCCTTTCCAGACTGAGCGCCAAGCCCACCACACACTAACCTGCATGGTGATTGCTGCTCTGTCAGCAGGACTGGATATTCTCTGGGGCCAGGACCTCAACTTCAGCCATGTGTGGGAGTTCCAGAGTCCAGCAAACCCTTGACTGGGTAGAAGGAATTGTCATTGCCCGGGACGGACTTAAAGTAGGATGCGACCAGCCTGATGTGTGAAAGTCCAGGTGTGCAGGTCCCATGATGCCTTCCCCACAGTGGGTGCCTCAGCTCTCCACCGAGCCCTTTCTGGAGCTCTGCCATTCCTGCTGCTCTGGCCACGGCTGGAGTGGGGTCCTGGCCTCATTTCACCTGAGCTGTGAGTGTCACCAGGAGGTCAAATACCATAACAAAATATAAACCTCAGGGTCAACTCATTGGAAGATCTTCATCTTCTCCACAATACTATGGCATTATTTCTGTTAGAAAGTGCACATTTTCCATGAACTCAAACAAAAAGAAACGGAGAAGCCCGATTTCATAGGTCATCCAACAAGGCCAAAAACTCACAGGACAAATGCCATGGGGTAAGAGGAGCATGGACAGTAATTCCAATTTTATGAATGAGGACACAAGAGATCTTGGCTTTGGACTCAGAATTCTATCTGTTTGAATTTGGGTAAATTGCTTATTTATATTCTCTGACTTTGTTCCCTCATCTGTAAAATGGTGATAATAATTACCTCCTGTCTTCTCTATCCTTGGCCATTTAAGCAAGATCAACTCCACCCAACCCCCATCAGCATGCCAGGAGGAACACAAATGCCCACTTTAATCTAGAGACTGAGTTTCAAGGATGCTCCCCAGGACGAACTCACTGGCCTTGAATCTTCAAAGTAATTAGGTGATCACCTCAAATTATACCCAAACAAATATTGGTAAGTAGCAACTAAAACAAATACCTCTATAACCTTGACACTGAGGCTTCCCAAAGTGTTTCTCGGAGACCCCTATGTCTGTGGGTTATCTGCCTCTTGTCACTTCTTTTCAATGGAAAGGCCCAAACCCCAAATACCTGCATGTGTTCCTGTGCTGGTTTTGAGGCTGGAGGTTAGTCAAGTTTGGGATCTGGTTGGGCTTCTTGACCATTTAGGCTTTCAAACTTCATTTTTAGCCAGAGAAGCTTTGTTCAAATTAAATCTTAGGGCTCAGTGTGGAAAATGGATAGAGGGGTGTGCTTTTGTAGATGTAGGACCTGAAGCCCGGAGCCACACCCTCGGGCTACTGGTCTACCCACCCCACCGTGGTCCCAAAGAAAGAGTGACAGGACCCCTAGGGCTCCTTGGGCCTCATGTAAAGATGCAGCTGAGGCCCAAGCTCTCCCAGTGCAGGGGCATTCACTGCATTACTCATGACATGTGATCCACCTGCTTTTACTGCACGACCCCAGTTCTAGGGTTTCTCAGCCTTTAGGGAGCGTGCTGCTCAGACCAGTCCTCCTCACATCGGAATGCTGTCGGCCTCTGAAAGTTAGGCCCACTGGCCCTCTTGGTGTGTTTCGTCAGCACAGATATCTGCCCCCTCCCCCATATGAAGATCACCTTAGTGACTTTCCTCCCCAAGTCCTGGCTTCACATGTACCCTCCCATTTCACACACCACTCTTCAATAAATGGAAGTTCTGGGCTCTCTGTTGGCTTGGTTACCTGCCTGAGAATCCAGTCCACAATGCTAATTCTCCCTAAAAGGCAGTTCCCGTAATGGACCATCCTGCTCCAATGTTGACATCACTCCATGTGGAAGCTGGATACAGCCAGAGAATCCATTCTCTTCTTTGCCATGGTGTCACACCACGACCATTAATACCTCCTGCTTTTCCATGCAAACATTTGTAAACCCACATTCCTCCCATCTTGTGCTTGTATAATTGATTTTTTAAAACCTAAATACAGAGCTTTCTGTACATCCCTGTTGAATTTTATTTGGTTTCATGTCATTCAACCTGGCTCGTTTTTCCTGAGGAGCCCTGTGCTGCAATCGAGCATGATAGCAAAAGTTGCCTCCCTGTACTGTTTGGCCTACAAATTTGATATCTCATGTGTCTGGGAAATGATGCTCTAGGTCAGGTCAAGTGCAAAGCTTTGCAGCCAGCACCACATCAGAGCTCTCTCCCAGGCAGATATTAACTCATTGATCAGCACTGTTCCACTAGTTATGAATCTACTTTACTATGCTGGGCACTGTTCACATTCTCTATCTTGTTCATACAAATACTCAACGACTGGGTCTCATTTGGATCCTTAATGCAACACCATGTGGTAAGAGGAGCATGGGCAGTAATTCCAGTTTTGTGAATGAGGACACAAGAGATCTTGGCTTTAGACTCAGAATTCTATCTGTTTGAATTTGGGTAAATTGCTTATTTATATTCTCTGACTTTGTTCCCTCATCTGTAAAATGGTGATAATAATTATCTCCTGTTTTCTCTATCCTTGGCCATTTAAGCAAGATCAACTCCACCCAACCCCCATCAGCATGCCAGGAGGAACACAAATGCCCACTTTAATCCAAAGCCCATGTCTTAAGGATGCTCCCAGGGGTTCTCCTTGCCCACCTGACTTGGGATGCTCTGGTCCTATATCCCAGACTGTCAGGTACCCTGGCTTCTGCCTCTGTTTCTCTTCCTGTTTGCTAACCCATCTTGGGTCCTCAGCTCTGATTTATGGTCATCGTTATACTCTCAGATTCACCTCTTTTGGCTGCAAGGTCAAGATCTTAGCCTTTCTGAGTCTTGATGTTTAAATCTGTAAAAGAGAGAAGATAATACCCATCTGGTAAGATTGCACACGCAGGAAGGGGACAGTGGGTGGGAATCTTGGAGCCGAGGTAAGAATCACTCACACACATAGTAGAGGTTCAACATGGGCTACTTTTCTTCTGCTTCTCCTGAGTCCCGAAGAGGTGAGATTCTCTTGGGTCCTGGGAGAGCAGTAGCATAGCTGGCATTTGCAGCCCACCCAAGCCTCCAGGCACCCTCCAGAGACAGATATTTTTTCCGGATCAAGATTATTTAAGACTATGATATCGTTCCTTCTTTCAGAAAAACAACGAAGGCAAATAAGCACCTGCTTTCTTTTGTTGGTGCTCTTACAGACCCCGGGATACCTCCTTCTCCCATCCTCTGTGCTCTAGAATTGGGCTTCATCAGCTGGTCAGGAGTTCAATGTGGCATCCTTATTCAGGTTACCAGTCTGGGGTTTTTAGGACTGGTTCTTTCTTTTCTAGAAAAATGACATTTCCCCTATTTTGGGCATGTCTCCTAGTCCCCATTATTTCTCAGAGGGCACTCTGGAATCCCCTCGGCAGGTTCTCCCAATGCTGGGTGAGGGGTGTCTGGACTCAGTGCAGGTGGAGAGGTTTCCTGTGCCTTCCTTGAACCTTCCATATCAGGGGTGGTGCTGAGAGCCGTGGGGCTGTGCAATGTGGCAGCTGCTGGTGCGGGCCTTGCTAGGGGCTTTCAGGCTCTGGGGTGTCTCAGTAAATCTCCTTCCTGCCCTCACTTCTCCCTCCACATCATGCTCTTCCCTTCACGCTACATCCAAGCAGGGAAAACCCGTAGGTGGACAATAAGCCCCTGTCCCAGGTCTATAACTCTCATCCGGGGATCTGCTTCCCTTTAGGGAACTACACTTCCAGCTCACCATGCAGCCCTGCCAGACCCTGAAGCCAGAGCAAGGTTTGTCTTCCAGGGCAGTGAGGACAAGGCCAGAGCATCCGGACATTAGAGCTGGAAGTGTCCTTGGGGGCACCAAGTTCAACCTTCTCCTCTTACAGACAAGTAAGTAGACAAGATCCAAACTCTCACCTCCAATGGCCAACAGACAGAGCCATCTCTTACCTTCCTGTGCAGTGTTCTTCACAAACCATTTTTATATCCCTCGTGCAGCCTGGTGCAGAACATAAATCATCCTTTATGACAATATTACAGATAGCACTGATGGAGCTCACCACTGAGGCTTGGGTTGAGCCTTGTACTGGCACAATCTCAGTTCTTTGTTTTAGTTTTCTTGTAACTGGAAGTTTGTACTCTTTGATCAGCGTCTCCCCATTTCTCCCACCCCCTAGTCCCTGGTAACCACCACCCTAGTCTCTGTTTCCATGAATTTGGCTTTTTAGATTCCACATATCAGTAAGATTATACAGTGTTTGTCTTTCCCTTTTGTCTGGCTTATTTTACTTAGCATAATGCCCTCAAGGTCCATTCACGTTGTCACAAATGGCAGTATTTCCTTTTTTCTCATGGCTGAATAATATTGAATATATATATATATTGTGGTTTTTATTCATTCACCCATTGGTGGACACTTAGATTATTTCCATATTTGGGCTATCAAGTCACCATCTCATTTAAATGCAGAACACCCATGGGGTAGCGTGATGCAGAGGCTAGAACACTAGCTCTGAGCTCCTCTGCTTAGGACTGAAGGCACTCACCAACTAGCTGTGTGACTCTGGGAACATTGGCCAATGTTTCTGTGCCTCCATTTCCTCACCTGCAGAGTGAGGATAATCCTGGTGTGGTGGGTGTGAGCATGCACCTTCCAGGTCTCTGAGGAAGGGCCTGCTGCTCAGTGCTATGGGACTGTGGCTGCCAGGCATCTGCTCCTGCAGAACCAAGGCCATGCCCTTTCTGGGGCAGCCACATCTGTTGTCTGAGCGAGGTGGGGTGCAAAGGTCTGGCCATTTCTTTCTGACATAGGACAACTCTGTGGGGCTGTATTTGCTCCAGGGCTCCTTGCTGAGCTGGGGAATGCTGTTTCCAACCCTCTGCGCAGTCCCTTCCTCCCTGCTTCTTTCACGGGTGTTGATCTCTAAAGAACACTCTGCCTCCCACTGTTCAGCAAGCGTTGGGTTCCAGAGCATCCAGCCTGCAGCACCCAGCTGCCTCTCTGAGGCTATGTGAGCTGGCACTGTGCCTGGCAGAGGTGATCACTCTGGAAAGGTGAGCACACAATTAGCCTCACTCTGTGTATGGTGAAGGGGGACCTCTGAGTCCTCACCCCAGAGCTGGGAGGGGCCCCAAGCTTGGCACTGACCAGGGTTGGCCTACAAGACACCTGGTGTGGAAGGTGGCCAAGACGGGGAGCAGAAAAACATTGAGCTCACCTCCTCCCAGGGATGCCCCCAAATGACAACTACATATGGAGCAGCTCTCTGTGAGAACAACCTGAAGACCATCAGGAGAGATTTCCCACAAATAAGACATAAGGAAGATACTACAATGAGATGGGCCAGAAGGGGTGGAGACATGGTACAGTCAGGACCCATAATCCCGGCTTGGTGACACACAAATGACAAAGAACGTCAAACAACATTAGTGTCCACTGATAGATGACTGGATAAAGAAGATGTGGTATATCCATACCATGGAATATTACTCAACCATAAAAAGGAGTCTTGTAACATGGATGGGCCTAGAGGGTTCTCTGCTAAGTGAAATCAGTCAGACTAAGAAAGACACTGCACGGTCCCATTTATTTGTGGAATTTATAAAACAAAACAAACAAACAAAGACAACAAAGTGAAAACAGGCTTACAGATACAGATAACAAACCAGTGGTTGCCAGAGGGGAGGTGAATTGGGAGGAGAAATAGGTGAAGGGGATTAAGAGGTACAAACCTCCAGCTGTAAAGTAAATCAGCCCCAGGAATACAGTATGCAGCATGGGGAGTACAGTGAATAATATTGTAATGACTTTGTATGGGGACAGATGGTTACTAGACTTATCTTGGTGATCATTTCATAATGTATGCAAATGTCAAGTCACCATGTAGTACACCTGAAACTAACATAATATTATACATCAACTATACTGCAATTAAAAAAGAGAAGAAACCTGGTGTCTTTGTATTAACTTTTTCATAATCAGGAACAAGTTTCATGTTGCCCTTTAGCAAGGACTTCACCTACTTTTTTTTCTTCTTTTTTAATTTTTTTTTTTTTTTGCGGTACGCGGGCCTCTCACTGTTGCAGCCTCTCCCATTGTGGAGCACAGGCTCCGGACACGCAGGCTCAGCAGCCATGGCTCACGGGCCCAGCCGCTCTGCGGCATGTGGGATCTTCCTGGACCGGGGCACGAACCCACATCCCCTGCATCGGCAGGCGGACTCTCAACCACTGCACCACCAGGGAAGCCCTCACCTACTTTTAATGTCAAGCAATCCACCCTGTGAAGGGTGAGTGCTGCCAGCCACCACTGGCCTGGTCAGATGATAGCCATGGATTTGGGTACAGAGCCCCTCTGTGCCCTGGATCCTCAGCTTTCACAGGAACATGACACGGAGCCACGCCAGAGGCTGTGCCCTCAGCACAGTGAGTGGGTGAATGGCGTCTGGAGCTGCTCCTGCACTGTGCAGGGTCGGGGGCTGCACTTTTCATCTGAGGGCCGCATCTCGGGAGCTCCAGCTCGGGGCCAGGGCCTGGCCAGCCAGTGGGCCCAGGGCTGCTCCTGGACCTGACCACTGGCATCTTCTTGAGAAATGTTCAATTCATTATGAGCCAAAATGTAGAATTCTGAAGGGAGCCTGCTGCTGGGAATTCCAGGATGGTTCCACAGCCAAATAGAAGTGATTGTGGATCATACGGCATTCTGGAGTTCCTGTGATTTCTCAATTCCAATCTGTGGGACAGTGCCAACTAGGCCAGCCTCTGTCTCCTGCTCTTTCTCACCCCTCCTTCTCCGGACATCGGGCAGAGCCGTTTCCTGCCTGTTTGCCTTCCAGGCCCTCACCTCCTTTCTCTGCATCCTTTCCGTCCAGATTCTCATGGATGAATGTCTTTCCTGACTGGAGGAACAGGTCCAATTCTGTTTCCCAGAGCACTAGGAAATGGTTCTAAACACCACTGCTCCCAAATATATCCTGGCAGAGAGCACTGGCCTGATGTTTTTTCCAAAAACCCTCCAGAGTGGGTGGGAGTCAGCTCAGCCTTGTCCCTGCCCACTTCCCCCCCGAGTGGGGGACACTCTTCCTTCTGCCAGCCCACCCCTGGGCCTCCCTGGAAGATGCGCCAGAGCATCTCAGCTCCAGGGCTGCAGAATCACTATAACGGTTTAAAAGCTCTTCCAGTGCCCAGCAATAATTTGAAAACAAAAATCCCTCTCTAATTGGCTTTTCATGATTTCCCTGCATGGCCTCCTGATTCATAAAGTGCAAGTCAATGAGATGACTGTGCAGCTTTCCCAGTTGCTTTGATCATTATCATAAACTTTGCTGCTTCAGGTTTGGCTGCTAACACATGATAATCATTTATTACCCTGTCTTTTATATCTTCTTAAACTTAGCTTGGTCTTACTCCCTCCCTCTTTTCAATGTAAACAAATCGCCATACCATGCTGAGATTTGGAAGGGAAGGGCACCCCCTTGTACTATACAAATAGGTTAAATAATAAACCAATGTTTCTACAAATTAGACAAGGATCCTGAAAGAATGCAATTGCACTTCACGTGTGGGAAATCCTTTGTGAATGAAGAAAATTCCTTCACCAGGTGGAAGGTGTTAAGTGTCCCCTGTGGGTGGGTGAAACCCAGACCCCCTCAAGATGTGTGGACCAGGTAAGCTCTGAGCTCCTTGAGAAGCCTCTGCCCATGTACAGAATCTTCCAGAGAAACCAGTAATCCTCCTCACTCTGACAGAGGCTCCCTCCTGGAAGTCCTCCCCATTTCCTGGGCCTCTGCTCTGCTGTAGCCTCCTCCAGCCCACCCTACTGGCCTGTGCTGGTTTCTGAGGCAGTCCTGCTAATGGGAGTCAGCCTTGGGGAGCCTACACACTGTCCCACATGATGGGAGGAGGGGTAGAGAGAGGTGGCTGTGTGATAGACAGGATGTGGAGGGGTAGAGATGGTGGAACCCTCGTCCCACCAGCCTGCCCCAGCCCAGAGGGATGACCTGCAGTGATGAGGAGAGAGGGTAGCCCATGATGTCTGGGGGCAATCCAAGGGCTGAAGATGGGCGAGGTATCACCAAGGCCACACAGGAAAAATATAAGGACAAAGTGCCCAGTGGGCTACTGAGGGAGGCTCAGGGGCTCATCCCGAGAGTATGAAGTGAGAGGTGTTGTGAAGAGTAATGCCAGTATCTGGGAACCTGGAGCCTTGTCAGGGCCTGATGGTTAAACTTTATGTGTCTACTCGGCCAGGCTACGGTGCCCAGTTATCTGGTCAAATAATAGTCTAGGTGTTGCTATGAAGGTATTTTGTAGCTGATCCATTGACTTAAGTAAAGAAGATTATACTAAAAAATGTGGGTCGACCTCATCCAATCCTTTGAAAGCTTTAAGAGCAAAAACTGAAAGTTTCTCAGAGAAGAAATTCTGCCTCAAGATGATGCCATTGAAATTTTGCCTGGGTGACCAGATGACCCACCAGCCCAGCCCATGGACATCAGACTTGCCAGATCCCATCAATGCATGAGCCAGTTTCTACAAATAAATCTTTTTGTACACACACACACCCCTTTCCTATTAGTTCTGTTTCTCTGGAGAACCCTAACTGACACATCAGGGTTGGGCAGAGGGATGTAGGTGGTCACAGCCACACTTGGAATCAACACACTGGCCAGTGCTTCTGTCAGGTTGGAGGAGCCTGGTCCTTTCTCTCGTAGCCCAGCTCCCTTCTGAAATGACACTTCCCCCAAATTGACAGACCCAAATTCTCCTCTTGAAGTCTGTCAACCAGGCCCCAAACAGGCAGGGCCTCCTAAGAGAATAGAGCAATTATTCCTCTAGGATATGGAATGTCTTTGAAGACCAACCTCTCTTATGTGACCCTTGAATATTCTGTACAAGGATAATACTAATAATGGGAAATTCTATGAGAAGAATCTTTAACATAAGATTTTGGCACAGTGACAAAACAGAGACACTTCTTTTGAAGAGCTCCATTCTCTTAACCAAATCTGTCATGTGGCCTTTCAATAAAAAGGAAGAGGCTCGAACTGTCATGTGGAAGAAATTCAGAACTTTGAGGTTACCAGCTACATACCGATCTTCAGAGAGATGCTCGGCTCTTAGCTCTGACAGGCATAGAGGAGGAATTTTGATTCTAGCCATACCACAGTGAAGATACACATGGTAATTGTGGTGTGTAATTACCACGGGGCTCCCAAGAGAGCCACAAGAGAATCCCAAAAGATCTCAGAAGAATGCCATTCTGACTCTTGCAAAGTGAGCTTGGGATATTTGTCTATAAATTTTACACAATCTTGAGATAATTTCCCAGTGAGAGTGCAATCAGGAGTGTGAGTGAGTGTGGGTGTGTGACTTGTGTAGCATACTGGCTATAAAGTTCTCCTTGGCCCATAGAATCAAAACATCTGCTGAATAAATAATTGACTTGTTGGCTGAATCCAGCACCATGAGAGGAGGAGACTGGCCAGCTGTGCCTTAACTGGTTAGGGGTATTTTACTAAAGTCAGTAGAGATTTTTGTCTGAAACAAGTAAACTTCAAGCTGTGGGTACTTAAAAAAAAAGCCTAGCTCTAGTAGACATTTAAATGGCAGAAATTATAATGTGATTAATATTTTCTTGAAGATTTGTTTTTATCTTAACATTTTCCCCCAAGGGTAGAGAACACTCATATAGCTAGCTAAGGATATGGTCAACATTTCTAACTTTCCAACTACACAATTTCTTTGATACCATTGGTCTGTCTTGTCACTAATTTTAGTATGCAGGCTTCCTGAAGATACAGACACTACATGAGGGCACACTAACGATTAGTCAAAGGCTTCTCAGGACTTAGAAAAGCTAGGTCTGGGTGGTGAGAAGAAAGGGTGTTAACTACAGCAATTCACAACATTTCTGAATGAAACTCAATTTCCATACAATGAATCAGTAACCCCCAGACATTACAAATTCTCAAGGTAAGACAGAGAAGGTAGATTAGTCAAAAGGGATCCCCAAATGGGGAGGGGTTAAGATTTTGCGGCCCCTGTGTTTGGAGGTAAGGCATTGACTCCAAGTGGCATTATCCCATTCTAATCCACATCCCATATCTGTATCCACAGGCATATCCTTATCTGTATCCCTATCCCCATCCCCATCCTTATCCCCACTCCCATCCATATCTATATCCATAGCCACGTCTATATCCTCATCCTCATCACCATCCCCAAACCCTTCCTCATCCTCATCTCCATCCATCTCTCCATCCCCATCCTCATCCAGATCCATTTCTCTCTCCACATTTCCAACACTTCCTTATCACATTGGTTATCCTGTCCACATCTCTATCCACATCCATGTCCCCATCCACATCTACCACATCCATATCCATAGCCACGTCCAATTCGCATCCTCATATCTTGATAAAGATGCAGTCACTGCTATGTGTTCGTCCAATGGCACATGTACTCTGGGAAGCTGACAGTCAGATTGACAAGTGAGCTTGCAATGTCTCCTCGCCAGGAGGTTTTCTAATTAGCCCCCTAGAGAATCTAGTGGTTCCTGTTTCATAATTTGACTAGGTCTGCAAGATTAAGACAGCTTTCATTTTGTCACCACAAATAACTAACCTCCCTCATGTCAGATGACCAGTTGGATATCACACCAGTGTCAGACTTGGCAAAGTTGAAACGACGGAAAGCAAATGTGAACTCTCAAAGAACTCCTCTGGTACAATGGTGTTTCCCTGTTGCCCAGCCTTTAATTGGTCTTATTCACTCCATCACCTTCATCGTCATTCCTCAGTTCTAATCCTGGTTCTTGAGTAGACGTATTACTTCTTTAAAAGTCACCAAAGTACTTTTGAGACATACACTTTCTTTTCAGTTAGCTGAAAGTGTTGCCTCGTTAGCTTCCAAAAGTTAATATTTTTCCCTTAACACTGTTTATTATTAGAATATTAGTGAACCTATGAAAGCTCAACCCATTCATTTATTACTGGAATTTACTCAACTTACAGAAGTCAGTGTTTTCATCATCAAAATTAAAAACAATAATGGGGCTGACATTTTTCCTATTCCTAATTATAAGCTTGGTGAATCTTTTTATTCTTGGTAAATTAATGATTATTAGCCAACTTAAATCTTTTTTGGGGAGGCAGAGAAGCAACTATTAATTTAAAAAGAACCTCAAATTTCTGTCCTTCTAAATAAGACATGGTGAACAAATCCATAAATGATTTGCTATTAACTCTACTTTGCCCGTGCTTATGTATCTCAAGAGGCAAATCTCGTCAGACATTTATTCATTCTGCTGATATTTATGGGAATCTACAGTGCAAGGCCCTATGTTGGTTTACTGGGATCCAGAGATCTCTCTAGATAGTGACGTATTCTGAAAACTATGTGTGTTATAGAATTTTCCATTGATAGAGGCATAAAAACCAGAAAGAGTATCCCTATTGGCAGAATTATTCCACGTGCCCAAGGTGAGAATTTGAATGGCGGGCGGAAGGTTCAAATTGGCTCTGTTCTGTGGCTGGCTGGTCATGGCCGTCGCTCTGAGGCTGTAGTTCACTTTGGGACATCTCAATAGCCCTGCCCTGTTTCTCAAGTCAACAGCAGATGCCCCAGGCCTTGGAGGAGGCTGATGGGGGAGCTGATTTGCTTCTATGGGGGGATGCTGGCTGCACCATGAACCCACAAGGGAACCAAAGAATCCTTTCCCTGAAAGTCTCAGAAGTTTGTTTGTTT
Source organism: Mesoplodon mirus (assembly GCF_964341445.2). Classification (NCBI taxonomy): domain Eukaryota; kingdom Metazoa; phylum Chordata; class Mammalia; order Artiodactyla; family Ziphiidae; genus Mesoplodon; species Mesoplodon mirus. The sequence continues at coordinate 227,767,282 of NC_138977.1, read as the reverse complement.
ACCAGAGATGAGTTTGTGTGCACTGAGGTAAACCTTAACCAAGGAATTTTCCCTCTTTGTATTCATGGGCAGTTGTAGGAAGTGCCAAAGAGTATCACCAAGTCCCAGGACCATCTGCTCCTAAAAATGCTGCGGCTTATCCATGGGGAAAGCAGCACATAAGGAGTAATTTAGTAAGAGACTCTCAGTTAAAACTCTCCTCCCTCTATCTTATTTTTCTCCCTCACAGGATATAGTTTTCCCTCGATGTTTCCACAAATATGCAAGAAATGTTGGCAAAAAAACACTCAAATATTTATCTTGTATTTAACAACATCGAGAGTTACTTAAGTGCTTTTGTTATTTTAATCTGAAAGCTGTGGTCTGTTATTTCATGTGAATGAGAGATAAAAATCTTTCTGTGGTTTAACTGATAGGATATTTTCAGACTTAAGAAGTTAAAAGAAAAACAAATAACAAACTTTAATATGAACATTCCTGACCCTCTGCTTGTTCCTTTACTTAAAATTCATATTAAAAAATTTTGAAAGTTGTGAATTCCCTGTCACATGAGGCACCACATAACTCTGCCCGAGCTTGGAAAACCAAAATGAGAGACCGCAGCAGACATCTTATATGATTTCTTGTGTGTCGTGAAGATGTTTTATTTTATGTAGACAGAAGAACAGTGTTTTCATCTTGAGACATCCTCTCATCATTAGAGAAATATTCTCCTATTTTATTTCCCATAACTCTAGGTTCCTATTGCGCTCTGTAACGTGGTTAGTGGATCAATGCTTATTTGATGGGAGACTGAGTATCAGTGAAGTCAGGAAGGGAGGAGAGAGTGGGTGACAGCATTTGTTTTCTGAATCAGTTTAGTACATCAGATTCCTTGAAGCTGAAATAATTGCAAAAAACCCCCAAAAGCCAATGCTGAGCAATAACTGACTTTAGTCAAGGGAAAACTTAGTCAGTTTGCATCACCTGGCCCTCATGGAGATGGGAGATATGACTTAGTGTCAGAAGCCCCAGTGCCCACAAGAGAATTGCCCCCTGGCAGGAGGGTGAGGGTTTCAGACGAGGGAGCAGGTGTCCAGATTCATGCCCTGGAGGATCTGGATGGCAGAGGGAGTCATGCAGATCCCTTCTCTGACCCCAGCCTTCCCCGTAGGCTGCTGTCTAAAGCTGGGGTCACCTGGAAAGAACATGGGGCAGCGCTGTCCTTGAGCGTGGCTTGGGAGATGCCTACTCTTTCCTGGTAACTCTGGAGGAATTCACATTCGCAGCACAAGGACCTTCCTCCCTTCCTTGGGGAAGCATTTGCTGGGTGAACCCCCTGGGCTCGGTTCTTGAAAGACCTGGTGGGGAAGATCCAGGGTGGATGGGAGATGCATCCTGAGGTCGAGGGGTAAGAAGGGCCACTGGTTACTCCTCCCGAGGGTGTGGAGGGATTCATGGAAGAGGTATCAAGCAGGCCTGGGAAGTGGAGGATTCACGATGACAGATGGGGGCAGCGGGGCTGGTGATGCAGAGCCTACCGCTCTTCTCAGAGTGTTGCACTGCACGTCCAAGGACAGGGTTTGTGTCTGAGAAGTGTTCTGAGCAGCCTACCCTTCAGGGCCCCCATACTCCACTGACAAACATTCTTTGATATAACCTGATGTTGTCTGGATACAGCATGGTGTGAGGGGAAGAAGATAATTCCATGTTATTTATAAATTAGGAAGGTAGGTCTAGTTCTCAGTCAAAGGTCATGAAATACGGGGCCTTCATTCCCCACTCCTCTTCCTTGGAGGAGTTGCTTCGTTTCTTGCACTGAGGAGCCCCACTTTAGTGGGGAGGGAAAATGTGCTCAAGGCCATCCACCTGCACCAGTGATGCCTCTGTGCCAACACCCACCAGGCCTTGGAGCTCTGTGGGTTTGGCCTCTAAGTGAGTGAGGTCTTCCCAGGGGCCTACAGGGTGCCCACGGTCCTGCCTCTCTGCACGGTGCGATAGGCAGGGTTCTCTGGGAGACAGAAGAGTAGGATGTACGTACATTTAGGAAGAGACCTATTGTAAGGAGCTGGCTCGCATGATTATGAAGGCTGGCAAGTCCCAAATTCTGCAGGCCGGTCTGGCAGGCTGGAGGCCCAGGAGAGCAGGTGCTGCAGAATTCCCTCTTGCTCAGGAGAGGTCAGTCTTTTGTTCTAGAGGTCAGCCTTCAACTGATTGGGTGAGGCTCACCAACATGACAGAGGGCAATCTGCTTTACTCAAAGTCCATAGAGTTCAATGTTAATCTCAACCCCCTGCCAAAAAATATCCTCTCACAGAAATATCCAGAATAATGTTCCATCACATCTTTGACCAAAAGTCTCATTCTCATGACACCCATGCTGTTGGTCTGTGTACCGGGCAGCCCTCCACAGCACCCTGGTTGCCAATCTGCTTCACTCTGTTCCATTTTTTTCTACGTTTTCCCATATTACTGTCCAGCTACTTCACTATGAGAGGTACTGCTTATGTTTATTGTTAATTTTATGGTTCTCCACCAACAGAAGCATCTTCATTTTGTTCATGGATGGACAAGCCCCTAGAAGAGTGGTGAAGCAGTAGGAATACAATAAATATTTCCTGAATCGAATGCTCCATTTCCAACATGGCTAAAGAGTCACTTCTCTAAGGACAAGCAAAGAAATAAAGTCCCAGGCAAAAGTTAGACCAGAGTGTGGGTACTTTTGTTTCCCATCAGGTGATCCTCTTGTGCACCTACAAGCAACCCAGGTTCTGTAGATGGTCTTCACCCACCTGCACACCTTTCCTAGGGTTTCCTAGGAAGCCTGGAAATAGAATTTAGGAGTTTGCACAAACCTTCAAGTTCAACAGGTCACCTTTCCCATAGAGATGAAGAAATGGTAAATTCAAGAAGCTCAGCCTCATCCAGTGGTGAAGAGGAAGAGTTGAGTATTGAACTCAAGTCTCTTGGTTCCCATCCCACAATGCTAAAAACCATGTGTGCTCTTTTTGGTTTGGTTTTGTTTTTAACCAAAAGCATCTACAGAGTCAAATGCTTTCCAGAATGCCATTTGTTTCCTGCAAAGGATCAATATGCCGAAAAAGTTGTCATCATTTGACTCGAAAGGTCAGTGCTAGGTGGCCCACCACCTGCACAGGTAGCTGGCATCCTTAACCCGGGCAATCACAACGCCTCCGAGCAGCAAACACTTCTCCGCCAAATGGGACAGGAGAGGTGATGACAGAACACACAGGCGCTCTCCGTGTGTGACAAGGCCCAGGTTCTGAATGTCTGTGGACATCCTAAATCATGAAGACCAAGGCATGTGAGACTCTTGGTGCGATTAGAAGGTAAGTTTTTTCCCTGCACAGAACGCCTCTCTCCCCTCCCCACCACATGTTCACACACACACACACACACACACACACACACACACACACACACACACTTCTGAGAGGCAGGCTTTGTGCTGAGTGCCTGAGGGTTCTGCTGAAGTGGATGAGAAGAGAGGTTTTAGCACAAATCCTTCACTGCCTTGGCATTCTGCCAATGGCTGCCACAGACCTGGTTTTCTCTGCAAAGATTCCAGCCCATTCTGCCCTGGTGCCCCGGTGATGATCTTATAGCTTCAAACGCAGGCTAGTGTGCCTGCCTGAGAAGATAGCGATTTCATTTTGGACTTGGCTTGGCAGTTAAATATAAAAGTAAGGTTATCGGCTGTTCCTCTCCTTGTTCTTAGACAGGAGTGGATGGAGAAAGACACAAGTAGGGTGTAGGGTCCTTCATCACACAAATCTGGTTCTAGATGCAGTGGGTCCCTGCTCAATGGGAGGTCCCATCCTCCTGTTTGAAAATCCGTCAGTTATCTCAACGTGCTTTTGTGGTTCAGATTCCCCTCCTGCCAAACACGTATAATGGGACACATTTACTTTCTGATTAGCCACAGAATTTTGTGTTTCTCAGCCTTTCATACATTCATTTAGTCCACAAGTATTTATTCAGCACATGCAAAAATACCAGTGTTGTGCTAGGTGGGGTGGGACTGGTCTTTAACTCCCAGGAGACTAGAGGCTACAGGGAGATGGATGAGACACAGACAAGACCCTCAGGGCCAAGTTTCCCAGCAGGTGGGTGGCACCTCTGCCCTCAGGTGAGCAGCCTTTATGATAGCACAGTATGGCATTAAGTGGCATTGAATTACATAGTTAGAAAGTTACCTCTGTGTCCATTGTCTTTGGATCCTTCTGATAATGACAAAGAGAAAGGCTATAATCCGCTTATCCCTGGAGATAGGTCTTGGCAACATCTTGCTGTAATTTTAAGAACATTGATTCACTTTCGTTTGCAGTTAGTGATTTACTTTAAAAGGTGATTTGGATTGCCCGTTCATCATAATGATGTAAAGGATTTTTATTTTCAAAGTAAATCCGAGTGAAAAAAATGAGTCACTTTCTTAAAAGAATACCAGAAAATAGAAACTGAGTTGTGTACAGATGTGGAAAACTCATGGGGGAGGTGGATGTCAGACATTGCTGGGTTTTAGGGTGGGATGAATCATTTGGTTAAGGGAATCTGCCCAGAGGAGGCACCATCCAAATGGGGTCCCAGAGGAGAGTAGGAGAGTCGAGGAAGCATGGAGACAGCGCAGAAAGAGGGGGAACTGGGCACCAAAACCAGATGACCAAGCAGAGTGCTGCAACCATGGCTACAGGATGTGACTGAGGCTTGGTTTTCAGGAGGGCAGCAGTGGAGGTATAGATGCTGGGGGAGCCGTGCTGATCAGGGGTCCATTGAAGTGTTTCCAGCGGGGGGTTACGTGAAAGCTAACCTACCTTTGCAGCCACCCCTGGAGGGGATCTCATCCTTCTCTGGTAAGACCTCCTGTGTTAATGATTAAATCCTGGCGGGCACATCCCGGGGCTTCCTTTGTTTCCCTGTGGGGAAGCAGAGGAGGGGAGTGGGGTGAATGACAGGTGAGCCCTGAATTGTAGCATCCAGGTAAACCATCAGAAATGGACAGGTCTATGGAGCTTCCATTCTCCAAGGCAGGGAGCGCAGGGGGTGGGCCAGATTTGGAGTGAGGGGTAGAGTTAAGTTTTGGTACATGTTGATTTTGAAGTACCCATGGGATACTGGAGAGGTGGCAGGTGTTTAGCTGATCATGCTGATAACAGTGTGGGCTCTGGAGACAGACCAACAACACCAGTGTCTGTGGGCCTAGACCTGACCTTCCTCCCAGCTTGTGTCAGGGTTATAGGAGCCAGCTCACGTGATGCGTCTAGAGCCCGCCTGGCATGCATTCCTGCTCAGGAGAATTGGCTGTGATTAGATGCCTGTCTGGAGCTCAAGAGAGAGTTTTAGGCCAAGTTATAGATTTGAGTCATCAGCAAAGATGGTAAGTGAAGGATCACAGACAGGATCACGGAGTGCAAACGTTCTCTTTTTTATAATTCCTTGTTCGCATGGAATGTCCAGAAGCTCGACATAAAAAGAGATAATATGCCAATGGTATGTTTTACAATCCCAAGTATAAAACTGAAATGTGATCATTTCTGTAGCCAGTCCTTTTCATAGGAGTTTTAACCTGGAGTCATTTCACATTTCTAGCATTACTGAGGCACTTCATGGCCACACTTGGGCCTTGGGTGTACTCACTCCTTGTGCCAGTCTGCTCCAGATGCCACAACTAAACACCCACAGGCATAAACAACAGAGATTTAGTTTCCCACAGTTATGGAGGCTGGAAGCCAGAGGTCAGGTTCTGCCAGTGTTTGGTTTCTGGTGAGGGCTCTCCCCTTGGCTTGCAGACAGCCTCCTTCTTGCTGTGTCTTCACACAGAGGAGAGAGTGCTCTGGAGTCTTTTCCTTGTCTTTTAAGGGCACTGGTCCTATTGGATCAGGGCCCCACCCATACGACCTCACGTAACTTTAATTACTTCTTTAAAGGTCCCATCTCCAAATACAGTCACATTGAGGGTAGAGCTTCGACATCGGAATTTGGGCAGCACACAAACATTCAGTCCATACTCTGCTTGTTTGCCACTTGTGTCTTCCTCATCCTGACTCTGAAATCCTATTGAAACCCCACTGGTGGCTTCTGTGGTGTTTCTGGGTCACTTCCAGTGGGGAAGTTAGAGGAACCTGTCAGGTTCAGCCACAACTCAGGTGGGAAACGCCAGAGCACAGAGAACTGTATCTACAGGTTGCAAACCCTCCTTCGTGGCTGCAGTGGGAATAAAAAGCCATAATTTTATCTGATACATACATACATTCATATATATATATGTGTGTGTAACTTCTGTATGTGTGCATCTCTCTCTATACACATTTTCCTGAGATAGAAATACGTCTCTTACACCTTTTGTATACAATCTACTCTCCTCTTTTGAAATTCACATTGACCAGCCATGACAAAGGTATCCCCAGTATTCTGCCTGGACTCTGTCCCCAGTGCTGTGGCATCTGTCAGGCTCCCAGCACCCTCCCCACCCCGCCAGCCAGTGTCTGCTTTGAGCCTCCCTCAGGGAACATGGGTTGCTTTGTCCAAACTGCTTTAGATACCAAACTTGGAATGGGTGGTAATTCTGGGTTCATCGAGTTCTGATTGTTACATTGGGTGTGGGCTGAGTAGCCACAGTAACTCCTAAGTAAGAAAGGAGGATTTTCTTCAATTATATACAAATGCAAAATGTCTCAGTGAAAGTAAAATCCTCACTGGAGTCAGAATTTGCTTAGAGCAGTTTGGCTAAGTATGAAATGTACAGAGAAGTGGACTAAAATGGCACAGGGGTGGTTGTAGTGTATTCTCACAAATTTAGAGGTAGACACAAATCTGTTGAACCAGAGTCAACATTACCCAGAATTTGAACTTGAGGCATGACAGATGTATCAATTAAAACTCAATAATGTCGATAACAATAATAGATTTGTTGAGGTCTTATGCATTGTGCACTTTATATGCATTAGTAAAATTTATATCTTCTGGTACATATTTGGCTGTATACATGGTGTTGTCTAGATTTTAGAAACTTGAGAGGAAACCATTGAATATTAAAAGGAATAATGCATTTTCACCATATAAAATAAATGATTAGAATCTAAAGCCCTTCCCACTCACCAGGATTATCCAGAAGGTTGAAATTCACAGAAGATCCCTGTTTTTGGGTGTCCATGACTGTATATGTCATTTGTAAACATTTGCTCTGATGATGCAGAGCAGCAAATTGGTGGTCCAGAGACTTTCTTGTCCCATAAACCCGACCGTGTTTCCCTGCTGGACCTTACTCACTGTGCATGTTGCCTGTGACTGGAAGGAAATATTTTGTCCATGTGTGTTTGGAACAGAGTCCAAGTGTCCACATGTCACTGGGGAACATGACATGACCGACTACATCCAGAGGGGTGGAACCCAAGCTTCTGCGCGTTCTCTATGCTAATCTGGGCAATCTCGAAACCGTTGCTATCATCATCACTCTTGGCCTGGGCTTCCCGTGTGTTTCAGAAGTGAAATATGCAGGCTTTCTGCCATCTAGCAAAAACCCGAACTCCTTGTTTAAGAATACAAAAGCTGTTTAAAAAGTGTGTGAATAGAGTCCTGAGTGTGATGGGCTGAACTGGTAAAAAAATAATATTCAGCTCAGCATTTTGGCGAAGATTATGATCATGAGGCAGACTCATTTATTGATCTTCCCAGTTAGGAAAGACACATGTATGTAAGTAGCCAAGGAGAGGAGGGTATGAACAGGGAACAGGGCTTGGCTCCGGTTGTATTGATTTTGGCAAAAACGCCACGTGAAAAGTTATGCCTCAGAGAAAAGTAAATTATAATCTACAAGTATTTGAATGAGAAGTGTTCCCTGTGAAAACTTAATAAATGAATGCTAATTCAGTTACCAATTTGTAGCCATGAAACATAGCCAGTCGTGTTATTCCGTGGAGCCTATTTTGGAAAAGATTGCATAACCCATGAAGCAATTCTTCACGAAGTGCATAAAAGTGTCAGCTTATGTATAATTTATGCAACGAATGTTAGTTATGGTCTGTTTAATAGTATTTAATGCTGTCATATGACATCATTCTTTCATTTACCAATTGAAAAAAAGTCAAAAAGACCAATCAAGAACAGTTTATAGAATCAGAAATATGCTTCTTGAATTTGCTAACTATTGTAGAAGACGATAAACAGATTCACGGGGGGAGGAATTTTTAAAAGATTTTTGAAAAGAGTTATTGTGCTAATGCCCACTCAATATTTACTCTATGCTTATTATAATCATAATTTACTTGCCGTGTATGTGTTGTCCAATGCGCTGCTAACGTGCCTTAAGCAATTCGTTTTGCCGACAGCATAGTAAATTGCCATATATCCTTAGCGCTTTATTAGTAGCAATGATTAAATCCAATTTTAGTTGTAGTTACTACATTTTCTGCACTGCCTACAGGGCATCCCTATGGGGGGGAGAGGAGCTGCTGCCTGTATCCTTAATCTCTCCATCGTTTGGCCCCAAATCCATCCTTTCAGCAGGACATATTCTACCTACCTCTGCTTACACTATTCTACCATGTAGGATATTTTTGGTGCCATTTGAGAAAGCAGGTCAAAATGTTTGAAAATTGTTGTATTAAATAAAATACCACGATCTGTCTTTATACAATAAAAGCATTGAATAAAAGAAAATCTACCCTCTCCACTGTGTGTGTGTGTGTTAAATTCCATAAGAAACCAAGGATTGACTTCATATATTATGGGACCAGAATATTCTCGTATGTTAACTCTGGGTGAATTCTCATAGGGTATTTAACTCCGCAAAGCAAGGCGGGGTATAATTTGTGTGAAATGTATTATAGAAAATGAAGTTACAAACTATCATATGTCATGAACCCTGGCATGTGTTTCTTGGAGTTCCACTGGATGGGAATCTGCACAATTCAGCTTTAGTTTCCAAGCTCTGAGTTCACATGCTACACATGTGCGGTGTGTCTCAGAACCTCATTTTATATGCAAGTGGATTTCCTGGCTTCCGAGTTTGGGTTGGATCCAGGGGTCCTCACTTAGTCTGCAAGGAATATTTTGCAAGTTTTGCCTGAGAGTCCGTAGGGTGGGTCCTCAGAAAGCCAACAACTCAGACTGAAACCCATCCCTGCTGCCCCCTGAGGACTCTGAGCCCCTACATCTCGTGGGTCAGATGCCTGGGAAAGGGGAGGGCTTGTTTCTCAGCCAAATTTCCACATCTGGTAAGTTGGCTTCCACTGTAGCTGCTTGAAAGGTCCTCAGCAAACATCCTTCAGGAATGGCTTGGGGGTCACCCTCAGTGGAATGGCACCAGAAGGTTTCATAAAGGATTTTTCACTATCTTTCCTTGCCCCGTGTGGGGTGTCCTTTGCACTGGGGAGAGAGAAGAAGACACACCCCAGCAATTTATCTCCTGACCCAGGTGGCACCCAGGTCTGGCTTCCGAGGGTGGAGCCATGTTCCAAGCTCACAAGCTCACCACTGAGGCTCACCAGCATTGTGCTCTGCCGGCAGCTCCTGCAGCACATGCCCGGCCAAGACGGCGTCTGTTGTCTTGGCTTGTCCGTGATGCGTCCTTGAAAAAAGCTGGGGAAGGAGCCTCCTTGGTCCTGTCAGCCTCTGGCAGCTGTGTGCACATCTCCTGTTGCCCACCTCTCTCTCTGTCCTTCATCTTCCATCCAGTCAAGGCACTTTGCACCTGCTCAGGGTTTTCCAACTCCTAGGGAAGATTCCCTCTGCCCTATTTCTCACCCTGACTACTCCCGGCTCCTCCCTCCCTTCCGTCTCTCTGATCCAGATGTTCCAGTACTAAATGCCATTCCTTTTGGGTCCTGCTGAGTGCAAATTTGGAAATGTGGGCTAATGGGGGATCCTTAGTTAATGGGCTTCCCCTCCCATGTAACACTTTCCAGACATGCTCCTTTAGCCTAGGGTAGGGAACGGAAAGGTGGGAATTTCTCGTTCGGCATCAGGCCTTGATTGAAGAAGAGATTTTGACAAGGGGGTCTTTCAAGGACTTTGAACTCAAATCCTGGTGTGGCCACCCACCTCTGCCACCAGGGGAGGGAGGGAGGGGACCCTTCCTCCAGCCTCTGACTCATCCACTTCTCTCTCATCATCTCCAGCTCTGTGGGTGCCAGGTGTGTTGAGTTTGGACAGCCTCTGGACGAGTCTTCGTCTGACTCCTGAGTTCCTCTGGCTTCGGGACCTGAGGATGTCTCCAGGGTTTCCTCATTTATAGAGCAGATAGTTCTGTGGGCTTCCCAGGGGGCTGCAGAGGGTACCCCTGGGAATACAGCCCAAGCACGTTCCAAACTACAGACTGTGATACATGTGAGTGATATCATTACACAGCCTGATTCATCAGGGAGAGGCAGAGGGCACGAAATGCCAGAGGAGCCTCAGAAAACACCCCCTACAGTGGTCTGCAACACCCCCTGGTGTGCTTGTGTTGAGGTTTTGGCTCTGGGTAGGTGGAGGAACACTCTGTAATTGACCAGAAGGAAGTCAGGTGGGCTGGACTAAGAGAAAAGCCAGCAAGGGTGACACATCAGATGTGGCGATAGGAAGGCCCATCTGGTCTGGAGGACACAGGTGGGGCTGGGAACCCACCTTTGAACCTCCCAATCCTTGGTTTCAAGGCCTCTGTGCTGCCTCCTTTAAAATGCCGAGACAGGTCTTCTCCAGGGACTGTCGAAACCTCAAGAGGCAATGGAATTCTCTTGGGTAAATTACCCAGAGAATTTCCAAATCCACCTGATAATTTCAGAGAGAGCCTTAAACAGACCCACCACTTTGTGAGTCTGGAAGCTATAGTCCCCCTGACGCCATGCCAACTGGTATGAACTCGACACTTACAGGACTAACCAGCATCTTTGAATTAAGATAAATCCAGGTCATGTGGAGAATCCAGGGCGGAACTCTGCTTCTTTGTCATTTTCACATCTCTTCATTCCGAAGATCAAAGCTGCTGTCTTTGGAGCGATTACTTGACTAATTGTGTGGTTGTAGCTTACACCCAATGAATAGTTGAATGGCTTTTTACTGTCAGAATTACACCTTCTCTAGGAGTTGGAAAGGAACTATGGCTCTGGCTGAGTCTGGTTGCAGTGATATTGATATCCTTCATGAACAGTAAAAAGATTGCTTCTTTTAAACCTTCCTTGGTGAAATTGATCCCTTTTCTACAGGGACTTATAAAAATGGGTAGTGTATGAAAACAGCCTAAACAGTGGCTGTTGGGGATGAGATGGAACTGAAAGAGATCATTCCTCCTGGAAATCCACGAGGCAGTGGGAAATGCTCTAACACACGAGGTTCATACAAACTTAAAATACTTCGGTTTCCTTTTACCTGGTCTTGGAAGTTAAAACATGTCGTGTGACTTTTTTTTCCTGCCCATGTCTTTTTAATTCCCCCCCCGCCCACCTCAAACAAAAGCATATGATGGATTTTGATGGGGTCCTTCTGTTGTCAGATGCTTCATTTCATGTAGTTCATCCAGAATCGTCCCTATTAACAAATTCCTAACATAGTAATTCATCTAAAATGAAGTCAGTTTCCAGGGAGCCTCTCCAGAGCATCCCCAGCTCACCCGCTGGCCTGGTGGGCAAATCCACCTTACATTCCTGAAGGAAAACAGGGATACGGAAATCATCTTTACGACACGGGACTTCAGCGTCGCTGTGGGTAACAGCCTGCAAGATGCGTTTACCCAGGAAAAGAAAGAAAAGGCATCTTGTTCCCAAACGTTGAAAGGTAGACAACAAACGGCGTATTTTTAATTACTTGAATGCTTTAGCACAGAAAGTAGTCAGTTTATAGTTACCTACAATACGTAGACTACAAATTATTAGTGCATGAAAATGGCCTCCAAGTTCTGCTGCTGGGTCTAGTAATTTTGGATATTTTCCATGCTATTACTGCCTGCTCCATATACCTTTACTGGTTCTTTTTGAAATTAACTTAATGGCACTCTGCAGAAATGGACTGCCTACTGAGAGTGAGCGCTTGCCTGCAAAGATGGACTGAGTTCCCACTGAGAGGCACTGATTTGGCACAAACGGAGAAATGCTTTAGCATTAATTTACTTGAGTATCAAATTATTCAAAATAAATAATTAAAGGGTTTTTAGGAGTCAGAGTCAATATTTGCTTTCAATATTTTGGATCCATTAACACATATCTCGTATTGAGAAAGGCCCGGGCCTGCCAAGTTCTGCCTCGACAGCAATGCATCCCTAAGCTTGCCACAGGTTTTTCCCTTCAGGCATTTAATGTCGTTTCTCTGTCCCTGAAATTTCTGGGCAGCTCCGATTATGCTTATCTGGCAAGCCCATCTTCCCCTCCCAGCGCCGGTGGTTTAGTGGTGTCTGATGTCCTTCCCTTTTTATGAGCCTGGAGGCTGCAGACCTCCTCCAGCTGGATTTCTCTGTAGGGACAGGGTCCTTGGGGAGAGAGAGGAGTGGGGATAGGAGGCCTGCGTGATCCCAGGAAGGCTGGCGACCACAGCATGGTTGTGCTGGGGAAAAGAGCCCCCAGAGGCTGCTCCTAGAGCTGCAGTTTGACCCTGTCATCAAATCAAAATCATCTCCAGGACCACCTGCCCTACACTTGGGTGGAAGCTCCTCCTCACTCAAGCTCCCTGGGATCCTGCGCTTGGATCTCCAGCCATTGTTTGCAGCCTGGGCAACAAACAGCAACCCAAGGACAGTATAAGAGACCCTAGAGGGAGGTCTCAGTACTGAAAGGGTGTGGGCATCCTTCAACGCCATGCACTGTGTGTGTGCGCGTGCTCACATGTGTGTACGCTCGTGTACGCGTGTGCACATTTGTGCTCTGGCACAAATTGGCCAAGTGGTTGACACACAAGACTGTTGTCTTCTTACATTATCATTTGGGGGGCGGTGATGGGGGGACACAATCCTTTGAGACTGAGTGGTTTGTAAGTATTTCTGGTTGACCCATTTTCAGCCTGTGTGAGGGGAGGACTGATGTGAATATCCCTTTAATTTCCCTCTCCCACTCTCCCTGTCTCAGTCCAGAAGCAAGCAAGGACCCAAAGAGTCATGGAGAGAAAAGAAGAAGCAGCGTTAATTCTACGAAGGGCTCTCCAGTCTCCCTCCATAAAGGCAGGACAATTTCCATTTGAAAGGGAGGACTGTTAATGAGCTCTATTCTCCTAGCCTATCACCCCACAAGCAAAGGGGCTGCTTTGAAGTCAACACGGTCTATTATGGGTGAAAGAAACCCCGCAGAACAAAGGGCAGTTCAAGTACAGACTTGCAGACGCTAATGGCACACGCTCAACCCCACTTCAGTTCTGCTGGCGGCTCCCATCCGAGGATGACCTGAGTCTCGTGGGATGGGACTTGGCATCCCCCAGGCACCTCTGCTCTTCTGGGACGTGGGGCCCCAAACGGAGGCTTCTCATTGGTGGAAAAGCCCATCCCTCATTTCCTTCAGGTTTTAGAGAGCTATGGGTAAAGACTTCTAAAGGTTTTATCAAAATGTTTTCCTTTTCAAGTACTCACAGAGGAAAAGAACACAGTTATAAACATGGTAGACTGGCCTTTTTGGCCGCATCTGAAATGAGTATTTTCTGCCTATAAGTTAAGCAAATAGCACTGAGCACCAGTAATTGGAGAACATGGTCTAAATTCCTTCCTCTTCTCTGAGCAGGAGGAATTTGGCTTCAAATGTTAATCATTTTAGGCATGGATGTCATTTCTATTACCCTGCAGTATTGGGCTGCTCTGAAAGCAGAGGAACACACAATGCTTTCTACACAAAATGAAGAAGAAAGTGGGTTTCTGCCACCACAAATCTGGGCTGCAGAGGATGAGTCCATCTACTGAAATGTGCCGCCACGTCCCACCATGACTGCTAGGCTGCTGTCAGTACAGCGTGGGCACCCACAGGAACATGTGTGCCACTGCGTGTGAGCACAGCTTCTAACATGCTCCACCTGTTACCCTGCTGGCTCACCTCTTCCTGGAGCAGTAAGACTGATCTCAGCAAGGCAGGACACTTTTGAGGATTAAGTCAGTAAGAGGTTGGAAAAATAATTGGTGTGGCATCTTTTAATTGGCATTAAAAAATTGAACTCACAACGTTGTCAATTACACACCCTCTTAAATTATACATTGAAGAGGGACATTAATAACTATAAAGAGACTGGAAGAGGTGGATAAATAAATCACTCATAAATCAGTGTGTGTGGTCCTGAAGCAAACGTGGAATATCAGGGATGCTGACTTTTGTGAGCTCTCCCTTTACAGTACGAAAACAATGTTCTTTACAATTGAGGACGTGTTTTAGCAGCATATCAGAAAACTGTACTTCCTAGCATTACTCTATCACTAAGAGATTTCTCCTTTTCTAATATTTCATCTTCCATAATTGTACTTGTTTACTCTGCTGGTCTATTATTACAGGACTCCCTGGTCTTCTCTTCCTAGGATTAAACAATTATATTTAAGCATCACCTTGCCCCCTCCAAGAATTTAATGAGAATGAGACTGTCCTTGACATTGCCGTGCTTCTATCTCTTGTGCTTGTATCCAGGACCCCATCACTGTTCACGTCTCATCATGAATTTCTCCCACCTTGTCTACTCCTCATCACTGCTCTCCTTTCAGCCAGAGTAAGTGGTTCCCTGAGGTCCCCACCATAAACGCCCTTCCCCTGGTGCTTACCACATTTAATTTCATTGCATTTCTACTTGTTGAGTATGGAATGTTACTAGACAACAGAAGCCTTCCTTATGTTTCCTTCCAGTTACTACCCTGCCCAAAGTAACTACCATTCTGACATCTATCACCATAGTTTAATTTTACCTGTTTTAAAACTTAATGTGTATGAAATTATATTTCATCCACTTTTGTGTCTGTTGCATCTGGCTTTTTAACGCAACAATATTTCTACAAGATTCATCAGTATATGTAACAATACTTTGTTCGTGTTCACTGCCCATAATAGTCTACTACGTGGAAGTATTGCAATATAATCATGTGTCTTACTGTTGATGGATGTCTGTGGGTCCCCCAAGTTTTGTCAATTACAAACAGCACTGCTGAGATCGTTCTTGTGCACATCCTTTGGGAAACACACGGGTGCACTTCTGCTGGGTATATATATATCTAGGGATGGAATGGCTTGGTCGTAGACTATGTGAGTCATCAGCCTGATTAGATCCTCAAGCAGGTTTCCCAGTGTCTGCATCAGTTCATACTATGACTAGCAGTGGGTAAGAGTTCCAGTTGTTTTGCATCTTGTCAACACTTTGGCACTGTCATTCTCCCCCGCCTCTGTTCTGGTGGCTAAGCAGTGATATCTCTTTGCTGTTTGAAAATCGCAGTTCTTTGATGACTAATTATGTTGAACACTATTTAATATGCTTATTAGCCATTTGTTGAAGCTTTTTAATGAAATGTACATCAGTTCTTTGGGGTTTTTGTTTTGTTTTGGTGTTCACAAATATTTTTTATTAAATTTTTTTATTTTGAGGTAACTGTACGTTCACATGCAATTATAAGATACAATACTGAGATTCAATACATGTTTTACCCAGTTTCCCCCAAAGGTAACATCTTGCATCACATAGTAGAGTATCAGCACCAGGATACTGACACTAATGCAGTCAAGATAGAATATCTCCACCACCCCAAGTATCCCTCATGTTGCCTTTTTGTAGTCATACCTAGATCCTTGGTAACCACTAATCTGTTTTCCATTTCTGTAATTTTGCCATTTCAAAAATATTATATAAATGGAACCATATGGTATATAACCTTTTGGGATTGGCTTTCTTTCACTCAGTATAATTCATTTGAGACTCATTCAAGCTGTTGTGTGTATCAATAGTTCATTCCTTTTTATCACTGAGTAGTGTACCGCGATATGGATGGATCACAGTTATTTTAACCATTCACCTGTTGAAGGACATCTGGGTGGTTTCCACTTTTGGGCTATGAATATTCATATATATGCATATATATGCATATGTACATATACCTATATCATATAATTGTATATGCTTGTGTTCCTGGACTCTTTATTCTATCCTTGCATCATGAGTTTTAGTAATTGACTTGGGAAATACATCTTTCTCTTATTAAAGTCTAATACGTTTTTGACTTCCAGAGTGTCATTTGCATTTCCATATAAATATTAAAATCAGTTTGTCAACTTCACACACAAAATACCTCCTAGGATTTTAAGACTGGGGTTTCACTGACTCTCTAGGGAACTGACATAATTACACCACTGAGTCTGTTAATCAATGCTCATGGTATGTATTTCCACTCATTTCAATCTTTTGTAATTTCTTTCAGTGATTTGCTATTTTCTGTGTAGACTCTGTACATCTTTTACTAGATTTATTCCTAGGTATGTGATTCTTGATGGTATTATAACTGGTGTCAATGAAAAAAGTCACATTCTAGTTGTTTATTTCTAGTGTATAGAAATGCAATTTTGATTTTTGTACATTGACCTTGAACCCAGATGCTTTAAGTCTAATAATTTATCTGTAAGATATTCTACCTACATAATCATGTCACCTGAAAATAATTAGTTTTGGTTCTTCCTTCCCAACACTCATACTTTTATTTTTCTTGCTTTATTACACTACTTAGGACGTCTAGTACAATGTTCTCATGGTAGTGATAACAGCAAACACTTTTGTCTTCTTTCCAGTTTCTGGGGGTAAGTTTCAATGTTTCATCAGTAATTATGATCATTGCTGGTGTGTGTGTGTGTATGCGTGTATCCTTTGTCAAATCAAGGAAGTTCTCTTCTAGTTCTAATTTGTTAATTTTTCATTATAGATGAATGCTTAATTTTATTAAATTCATTTTCTACATCTGCTATAATGATTGCAGGTTTTTTCCTTTATTTTGTCAATGTAGTCAATTACATTGGCTGATTTTTAAATATTGTACTAACATTGGATTCTTAAACCCTATGGAGATGTGATGCATTTGCCTTTTTCTTTCGTACCAGATTTGGTTTGCTGATATTTTATTTGGTAAATTGGCATCCAAGTTAATGAGAGAGATAGGCCTGTAATTTTTCCTTTTCATAATGCTCTTATCAGATGTTGGTGTCAAGATTATATTGGTTTCGAAAAACAAATTGTGAGAGTGGTTTCTCTTTTGCTAGGCTTTGAAAAAGATTGAGTAAGATAGGCATCATTTCTTTCTTAAATGTTCAGAAGAATTCACTAAGGAAGTCATTTAGACATTGAGTTTTCCCTGGGGGATGTCTTTGAACTACATGTTTAATTTCTTTAATACACATCAAACTTTTCAGATTTTCTATTTATTCTTGAGTCAGTTTTGTATGTTTCAATGAATTTGCTTGTTCCACCTAAATTCTCCAAATGTATTGACATGAAGTTGTTCAAAATACCACCTTCTTAATGTCTAAAATGTCTACATCGATGACCTTTTTCAGTTGTTGTTCCTGGTATTGTCGCCTCTCTGTTTCTTGATCAGTCTCACTATCTCCATTTATATATTTTGTTAGATTTTTCAAAAAGCCAACTTCAGGCCATGTTTATTTTCTCCTGTATTTGCTTCACCTTTAGCTGGTTTATGCTCTTACCTTTATTCTTTCTTCTTCTGCTGTCTCTAATTTGCTATTAAACCCACATATTGAATTCTTAAGTTCTGTTATACTTTTCATTTCTTTGGGCTCAACTTACTTTCTGTTTCTGGGTTCTTGATATGAGTATTTAGGGCATTAGTCTTCAGATTAACTCCTGTGAACCCTGGGGGTACCCAGGAAATTTAGGATCCCAATGAAGTAAAATATATTTTCATAATAATACTAAAGCAATATAATACAATATTCATTACCTTTTCTATGGTGTCATTATTTTTACTGATGGTGTAAAAACAACAGTGAATAAAATTGTTGGTGCTCTAGCTTGAATTAGCATAGTAGCACCAAAGTGTATTACTAGTCATTATATTCTTTAATGCCACATACTTAAAAACAAAATGCTCGTTTCACTTAAAAAGTATATTTGATGAGTGGTAAAACATATTAATTAGATTTTTCTTTTAATAAATATCTTGTATGGCAAAATAAGAAATATGCATAAAGCATTTCTGCTGAATACTGAAGTCCAGTGATTGACTCAAAGAAAAGCACTTTTGTGATTGTGACACAAAGTGAACTAGCCCACTTTTTTCATGGATTGCTATTTTACTTGAAAAAATAACTGGCAGACAAGTTACGGTTATTCCAACTTGGGTATTTGGCAGACATTTTCCCAAAAGAAGAATAAAATGGGCCTGTCATTTCAAGAAAAATCACTGAGAGTATTTGTTGCCAATGATAAACTTCAAGCTTTTAAGCAAAATTGAAAATTTTGGAAGACTTGCATTCATCAACTATTTATCCACCATGCTGGTTTGCCTAGAACTGTGGAGTTTCCTGGGATGCAGGAATTTTGGTGCTAAAATTGGAATAGTCTCAGTCAAACTGGGAAGGTTGGTCCCACTAACTGTGAACTTGATACCTTACCTATACTTTGAGACTTTTATAATGAGATAGGTAGAGACATTAATGAGTATAATTTAAAAATATTGTATAATGATAATGTGTTGATATTTGCAAGACCTACATAACTCAGTAAGCTAATATTTTCCAAATGACCATTGCATAAGGTTATAAAATAATGTATGAGTGAAAGATCCACTCAATGTGTAAGAGAGACAATGGATTTTAATGCAACAGAGTATAGAAAAGGCATTCACATGGGTTCAGATTTCACATTGCAATTAACCTTTAAGAAACTATACCCGCCAAATTTTGGTGTAGTATCAAAGAAGACCTACACAATTATCTGACAAGGTTATTAAAATACTTCTTTGTCCAACTACATAGCTATGTGAAGCTGAATTTTCTCTGTATACTTCAACCAAAACAAAATATCACAACAGATTGAATACAGCTGCAAATATGAGAATACAGCTGTTTTCCATTAAGCCAGGCATTACAGAAATTTTCAAAAATGCAAAACAATGCCAAACTTTTCACTTAATATTTTGCTTTAGAAAATATAATTTTTTTCTAAAACGATGTTATCAATGTTAACAAGTAATTGATTCATTACTGTTACTTAAAAAGAATTAATAAATATTTTTAAAAGTCTCAGTTTTAATTTAGAATATGGTAAATAATGATTGATATTATTCACATAAACAAAAGTTATTTGCGATCCTCAATGATTTTTAAGACTACAAAGGTGTCCTGAGACCAAGAAGTTTAAGTGCCTTTGGCTTAGATCATAATTTTTTAGCCTTTACATATATCCAATAAATGTATTTAAGGCTATACATTTCTTTCTAGGTATTACTTTATTTGCAAATTTTGGTATAACTTGTTTTTATTATTATTCAGTCTGGGATTGACATATATACACTACTATGTATAAAATAGATAACTAATGAGAACCTGCTGTATAGCACAGGGAACTCTACTCAGTGCTCTGTGGTGACTTAAATGGGAAGGAAATCTAAAAAAGAAGGGATATATGTATATATATAACTGATTCACTTTTCTGAACAGCAAGAAACAAACACAACATTGTAAAGCAACTATACTCCAATAAAAATTAATTAAAAACATTTGCTAATTTCCATTATGATTTCTTCTTTGATTGTATATTATTCAGAATTGTGTTGCTTAATTTCCAAACAATTAGGAAGGAATTTCTGGTTATCTTTTTGTTATTGATTTCTAGCTCAATTCTACTCTGATCATAGAACATATTATGTATACTGAGACTTGGTTTATAATCCAACATAAATTCTATTTTAAGAAAAGTTTTGTGTGCACTTGTAAAGAATACGTATCCTGAAGTTGTTGGGTGTGGTATTCTATGTATGTCAAACAGGTCAAATTTGTTAACTGTTGCTTTTAATTCTTCTATAAACTTTTTGATTTTATTTTTTCTGATTATTCTATCTTCCACTGAGAGAACTGTATTAAAACCTCTAAGTAAATTTGTGGATTTCTATGGTTTTGCTTTTACTTCTGTTTGGTTTCTTTATATATTTTGGGACCATTTTATTAGGTGGAACACACTTAGAATTATTTTATCTTGTTGCTGAACTTTCCCTTTAATCATTATAAAATCTCTTTCTTCATTTCTAATAATATGTCTTGTCTTAGAGTCTACTTTGTCTGATATGAACATAGGTACAGGAGTCTTTTGGGGGCTGATGTTTGCATGGGATCTCTACTTTCATTCTTTTACTCTGAACTTGACTGTGTCTTTGTAAATAAAACAAGCAGCATCTAGCATATATGTAAGGAGCATGTAGTTAGGCTTTAAAAAGTCATTTAAAAGATAATATGAGTCTTTCAATTGGTGTATTTACTCCATTTACATTCGATGTAGACTTTGGTGTGGGGATTATATTTGAAGTCTTATTCTTTAGTTTTTACTTGTTTTCTCTATTTGTCCTAAACTGATGCCCATTAATGTAATAAAACATTATTTATTCTTTAAATTTTCACTCTCTATCAGATTACTGGTTAAATGTTCTTTTTATTTTTTCTTTCATGGTTATTCTAGAGATTTTGCTGAGTCTGGATGACTTGCACATTCTTGGCTTATTAGAGTCAACCTCAGATTAAATCTTCTATCATTTTTCCAACATTGCAAGGACTTTATAACACTTTAATTACATTTGTTCTGCAGATTTCTTTGAGTAGTATGGGTATTTTAACAATATTATTTCTTCCAATTCATGAGCATGGAAGATCTTTCCATTTACTTGTGTCTTCTTTGATTTCTTTCATCAATGTCTTATAGTTTTCAGTGTACAGGTCTTTCACCTCCTTGGTTAAATTTACCCCTAAGTATTTTATTCTTTTTGGTATACTTATAAATGGTATTGTTTTTTTAATTTCTCTTTCTTATAGTTTGTTATTAGTATATAGAAATACTGTATAATATATACAGATTTCTGTGTATTGATTTTGTATCCTGCAACTTTACTGAATTCATATATTAATCCTAATAGTTTTCTGGTGGTGTCTTTAGGGTTTTCTATATATCATGTCATCTGCAAATAGTGAGTTTTACTTCTTCCTTTTTAAACTGAATGTCCTTTATTTATTTTTCTCACCTAATTACTCTGGCTAGGAGTTCCAAAACTATATTGAATAAATGTGGTGAGAGAAGGTATCCTTGTCTTTTTCCTGGTTTTAGAGGAAAAGCTTTTAGCTTTTTACTACTGAGAATGATGTTAGTTGTGTTACCCTTTCTAATGGTCTTTGCTTCTTTCTGCACTATGTGAATCTACTTATTACCTTTTTTTGCCTTAATAACTTGCTTTAATATTTCTTTTAGTATGAGTGTACTGTAAATAAATATTCTCATTTTTCAAATGTCATGTGTTCTCCATTTTCGAAAGATATTTCAATGAGCATAAATTCCTAAATTAGCTATTAGTTTCTTCTAGCATTTTAAAGATTTCTCTCCATTGTCTTCTGGCTTTCTTCATTTCTTTTGAAAAAGTAGTTGTCCATCTGATTATTTTTCCTTTGTTTATCCTTGGCTGCTTCTGCTATGAAACATTTTTCCCTGTCTTTGATTTTCAGTTTCAGTATGAAGTGGCTTTTGTATTTATCCTTTTTGGGGCTTTGTAGAACATCTTGAAATTTTTCTGTCAGAGTTGGAAAATTCTCACCCACTATCTCTTCAAATGATGCTTTTCTCTAACCTTTCCAGTTAACCATATGTTAGATTTCTTTACCCTGTCTCAAATATCTCTTATGTTTTCCTGTGCCAGTTTTGGATCTTTCATATTGACCTGTCATCATTTCACTTATCATCTTTTCTGCTGTGTCTAACCTTCAGGTAAATCCACTGATTAAATTCTCAAGTTCTGTATTGTATTCCACTATGATTCTTTCTTATAGATTCCAGTTTTCTGATGAAATTCTCTATTTTTCATTAATTTTCTTAAATATATTTATTATAATTCAAGTTCATATCTGATTACTCTAGTATCTCGATCACCCGTGAGCCTATTCCTGTCATCAATTGTTTCTCTTGATTTTTATCATTTATTCCTATTGCATGTCTCACTTGATACGTTTGTACTTGAATGTCAAGACCTCATATAAAAATAGTAAAGCCAGTGGATGATGTCATTTTCTTCTTGAGGGGGAATAGAGTAGGGGAAGATGACCTTGACCTTACCTAGGCTTGGTTTCCAGCTGTGGAAAGGATGACCTATTTATGGTTTGCCCTTATTCCTGGGCTACAGTGTCTCAGGAGTTTCAGCTGAGAACAAGCAGTACTTACCAGGGCCCTCCTCCTTAGTGGGCTCTGAACTTCAATTTTTGTCTCGCCAGGACTCTGTGCCTGCCAAAATCCCTGCTTAGATTTCAAGCCTCTTAGCAGCTGCTTTGCTCTTGGTGTCTCCTCCTTTGCCCTGTGCTTGCATTCATTGCTCAGCATTGACAAATGCCCTGGGGAGAACTGGGTGTGCAATAACAGGGGTTATTCTCTTGGGGTTTCCTTTACACTAGAATCTTGGCCTCTCATTTTCTGGTGGCACTGCATTCCGATTGTTGTCTTCTCAGCCCATTGAGACTTTTCTGGGCTACCACTTTCTTTCAACTCTATTTCCTATGCTGTAAATTGGCAAATACCCCAGTGGGAAAAAGAGCATCAGTGAACAGAAGACTCACCCCACTGCTTTTCCCTTTCCTCTGAGATTTCGAACCCTCCAGTCCTGGCTGTCTTGATTGGTTTCCAGTGTCCTCAGCAGATTTTTTTCTATCCAGCTTTTATAGTTGTTCTCAATAGCAGGGTCACGTCACTGCTACAGGCTCCTCTGTCTTAGCCAGAAAGATTCACTTTTTTATAAGGGGTTTCCTAATATCCCTTCAAAGTTTGCTTTGCACTCAGTCCTAGGGGCTACCACTGGACTTGGAATGTTCTTGGGGGAAGAGTGAGCTGGATTTGCTCTGGGGCTTGATGTTTGAGGAGGTGTCATATCTTGTTTGTTTTTCTGTGGATTTTGTTTAGCTGATTGAAATATCCGTTGATATCCTTAAAATGCCAAGTTAGGGGTTACATTCATCTCTCAAACAGGGGCTGGGCATGTGGGCGTCACAGCCTCTATCTTGGAGGGAGAAAGACAAAATGCAAGCATTTCCTCGTGAAGGAATTGGATCTGGAGATACTGGATACACAGGCTCTGGCTTGGATGGGCATTTGGTAGGGTTGCCAGTCAAATGTGTGTTGGCTTTCACAGTGGCCCAGAGGCCTCGTCTTTTCTTTTGACTGGCCAACCTATATTCCAGACTGCTTCTGGGTAAACCCCCTTGCTTAATGCTGCCCACATGGAGACAAAGAGAAAGTGGTGTCCTCAGGCAACTGATGTCTTTTGTTCCAGGCTCATCTGAGAAGCCTGCTTTGTCTTAATGGTGCAGCATCTCAGTTATCTGCCTCAGATTTTAGCTGTCAAAACAAACCAGTTCTGGGTCATTACCCCACGGTGCCAGCCAGAATTATGATCCTGGTGGTTTCTCCCCATATCCCTGGCTCCCAAACAAAAAGGCCCCAGAGCTTTGCTTCTGTCTGACCCTGATCATTTTAAAACTGGAGTTTACTTACACCAGCCAAAGTTACCATAATAACAAAGCCCTTTGCTTATTTTCCAGCTTTGTCTATTCTTTCTCCTGGCTCGGGGGCTGGGTTGTGGTTGGCTTCATTCCACAGCCCTCTTTCATCTTGCGTTCCTGGCACTGAGTGCTGGAACAAAGTTGAAGTTGCCACTTAAATTTAGGAAGCTAGGACGTATGAAACGAGCACTGGTTCCCTTGGAAAATATATATTTTGCCTACTTTACAACCTGAAGGTACTGACTAATGGGGCATTAAGCTCATGACACCATTGAAGGTGGGGCGCTTGGACAATTTCTCTTCTATGGACACCTTTGGCATTTGGCTGGTCTCAGGACCCCCTTGTCAAATGATTTTTTAAAATCTATGAAATGAAACCAAATATTGTTGAAATAACCGAAATTAAGTTTTCAAATATTGACAAAAACATATGGATGGTACAGACACTATAGTAAATGTATGATATGTGCTCCTTTAACACATTAGTGACCTGGTCTGGTGGAGGGACGGTCGACACTCTTTGTAGAAGGGATGCTGAGAATTACTGACGTTCCATGTCGCACTGTGTTTGTAGCCAATGTTTCAAAGCATCTCTTCATTTCTATCCTTACTTCTAATAGCACCATGGTCTGTTGCCTGCATTCAGAATTAAAGATATGCCACATTTCAGTAATTTTTCCCATCCAAGTTTATGAATCTCTGAATTCTCTCCAGGTTAAAACCCACATAAGGATTGCCCTGTGTCTCTGAAGCCCGAGGAAGGAGCATCCGAGTCCGCACGTAGAACAGAAGCAGGCCAGGCTGGTCTTGCGGTGTTTTAACACTGAGCTGGTCCCATTTCCTCCTGAGCCCGAATTCATCCAGCATTTATTGAGCAGCTACTACTGTTATGCCCTGTGCATGTTGGTCCACGTCACCGGGTGCCCCCTGGGCCCTCGGGTCCCAGCTCCTCTGCACAGATGGGGAGCGAGGTGCTGTCTGAAGGTCCAGTGGCGCCCCTGGGGTCCCGTTCATCGCAGTCACTCTCCCTGAAGAGTAGCCACGTCGATGTCACTGTCAGCCTGGGAGAGCTGGTCATGGTCATACTATTGAAAACCAGCGACAGCAACTCATTTCCTGCTGTGCACTTACACACACACACACACACACACACACAAAGGAAAAAGTAGGGAGTGGTCTGAAGAGAGGCTGAAAATTAGATGTACTCCGAGGTCCAGCCCTGCTCACATCTGGAGGTCCCCCTTGAGAGAGGGGGCAGCAGAGGTAGATCCACAAGCCAATGGTCAGCCAGGAGCCTCTGCTCAGGACTTAAATGCAGGTCTTGCTGGAAAAGCCCCCAGACTTTTGGGACAAGCAACCAAAGTATTTAGGAGTTGCAGGCCTCCAGGATGTGGACAGGAGCAATATTCATGGAACTCGGTGGCAGCCATGAAGCCAGGGCTGGTGGAGGCCTCTGGATCCGGAGAAGCCAACACAGGAATGCAGGGGGTTGGGGGGGCAGTGGTTGACCGCAGACCTTGGACAGGAGTGGGTACCCAACCTGTGAGCCACCTGGGGTGGGGACAGGGCCACCGGCAGGCTGCCACAACCCTCATTCTAAGGGAAATGTGCCATTTGGCCGATATTTCCTTATTTCTAATTTTTGTAATGAAAAAGGCCACTTGCAACCATAGTAAAGAAAATAAAATATCAACAACAACAGCAACAGTGAAAGTGATAACCTCACCACCTGAACCACCCCTGACATTGTAGGTCCAGAGTAAGAGTCACATAGACACAGGCCATGGGACTCAATACGGAAGAGTCACGAATGCAACTAACCAAGCTGTCGGGTAGATGTCATTGCTCCTCCTCTGTTGGCCAGGATGCATCCTTGGCTCCCTGGAAGGGAGGCTAGGATTTAGAGTTTGGTGTGGGACTCCTGGGTACTCCGTGCCTGAGCATGGCAGTGGGAGAGCTGGCGCCTGGCCTTGGACCACGCGTCTCTCTTTCCACCTCTGACCACCTCTTGCACTTTGAGGACCTTACACACGAGTTCTGCCCCCACACATGCACCCACAGTGGCCCCTGGGCTAGGCTTGGAGCCTCTGACTGGACGTGCCTTCAACAGGGCAGGTCACAGAGGAGACGGGCTGGGGTCAGCCAGGGGCCACGGACTCCAGGTGAGCTTATACCCTGGGGTCTCCTTGACTTTATCTTATGAGCAGGTGAGGGGCTAGAGCAGGAGCTTGTAAAGTTCAGGGTGTAGGGCACGAGCCCCTCTTTCCTCACCCGAGGAGGTGCCAGCATCGCACGACTCACCTATGCTCATTTGCCCACAGAAACCTCTAACCCTCCTCCACATGCACAGGTGCTTTGACAAGGTTGAAATTGGTGCATATGCCAGCTGGATTATTTTCTCACTTTCCATTGTATCACAAGTATTTCCTTTGTATCTAAATAGTCTTCCTAGATAAAATACTTTATTTGTTTTATTGCCCTAGAAATACATAATCATTGCAGATGAATAAGAAAATACAGAGAATTATGAATAAAAGAATTACTGTATTGTCCCAGAATCCCTAGATAGGCGCTATTAACATTTTGTATATTTCCTTTCAGAACGTTTATGATACATACTCATATGTATTTTTCTTTTCAAAAATAGGATTTTCCTGTAAGTGTCGTTTTGTAGCTTGCTTTTTCCGCATTTACTGTATCTCAAATTTCCCCGGGTGAATGCATGTATTTCTCCAACATTTTTCTTAATGGCACCTAGTATTTCTTCGTATGGCTAAACAACACCAACGACAAGGATAATAATATAATACAAACCAGCTCCGTGCCAGACTCTACGTGTTTTGTTGGATTGAGTCATCACAGGATTTCTGAGAGATGGGTATTGTGGCCCTCACTCTTGGGATACAAAGTTTCTGAATTTTATAAATAATACTGTGTTGAACTTAATTACTTACTGTATGAACTTAGTAACCTCATTTTTGAACTTATTTTAGTTTTCCTTCAGAATAATTCCTAGGAATGGAACCACAGGGTCAAAGACCGTGCATATTTTAAATAAACTTTATGTGCATTGCCAAATTTCCCTCTAGAAAGCTTTCAGCAAGTTAAACTTTCACCTAGCAACACGAGAATGGCCCTTCCCTTTGACCAGGTTAATGAGGACCCTGATACCATCACTAAAAAGCGAAGAAAAACAAAACAAACAGTCGAAACCCTACTGGGTTAACAACAGAGACACAGTAAGAGCCCTGGATAATTGGCTACCTGTGACTCTGGGTGATCTAGCTCGCTATTTCAGAACTTTATTAACCATTCATATTTCTCTTCTGTGAATCACCTTGCCAGGTTTTTTGCCCACTTTTCCACTCATCTTTTTCTTATTGATTTGTGAGTATTCCTTTTTATCTTAAGGCTAATAACCATGAGCTAGTCATAGACTGATATTTAGCAAATATTTTCTCTCAGTTGGCTTCCATTTTAATTGTATATTAGACATGTCCCCTTTTAGCAGTTTTTAAAATTTTTATTTACACAAATATTTAATAATTTCTTCTGTTTCCTTATTTAGGTCTTGTGTTTGGAAAGGCCTTTCTCATACTAAACTTGTATATTTTTTAAAATCTTGTATATTTATTACTTGTCCTTACATGTTATTTTTCACTTACTTTTTATTTTCATTTGGAATTTATTTGTTGTGGGATATGAGATAAGGATTTAGATTAATTTTTTAATAATTTAGCACCAGGTACTGAATATCTTTCTCTCCTGCATCCATTTGACATCACTTGTTTTCTTAATTATCTCAGGACTTTCATTTTTAGTCTAAGTTTTTTGTCTGGCTGTGGTCTGGATTTTCTGGAGTCACATAGTGACATCACATGTGATGTGCATAGTAGTATATGTTGATACGTGACAGTGGAATTCTTCCCCATTACTCGTATTTTTCAAGATTTCCTTGTTTTGTTGGGGTAAGGATTCTTGAAGATGAAATATAATTTTTTCTACTATCAGCTGCATGCTATTTATTAATTAATACATTAATATTGTAAAGCAACATCTAATAATAGTGTTAGCTTCTCTAGATTTTTCTAGAAGGAAGATATTTGAATAACCATCTTTTGCTCTAGTTGCATTACCGCTACACAATATGTTCTTGGGTTTAATATTTGGGGGAAATAGTCTCATCCTTTTCTTCATATTAAGCTGTCAAGCCAAATCTTTCTCCTTTTGTCCATCCGTGAAAATGGCCTTTGCCTTCCTCACCTTGTCACCAGCATCCTCACTGTCTGGGTGCAGTTTTGACCCCCACTTATCCTCATGGCTTTAAATCAGAACTAAATCCAGGTGAACCCCATGTTCTTTCTGAGACTGTCAGTGATCAGGAGTCTGTTTTGAATTTTCTGTTTAGAACGGCATGTCCATCTTGAATACCCACCACATCGTACAAGAGCCCAGATGCGCATGGGAACTCTAGCCTGGGGCCTTCCTATGTCTTGGACTGAGTAACGAGGCTGCCAGCGGGGTCCTTCTATCTTTTATGTTTGCTTAATTAAAGTTTACTGAGAACTTGTTGAGAACAGAGAAGCATGGAAAGAAAAAGGATACAGAAATTAGGAGCTCCATCCTCCTTTCATTCCCAGCCTCAAACTCTACCATGTCCCATGATCTTTGCCAGCTTAGAGATGAGCACGAAGTAAACTTTATATTTGAACTCAAAATTATTTGGGGCAGCAACAGGGGATGGAAAAGTCTAGCATCAGAGTGAACCCCAAGACCAGCAGTATGAGCGCTAAACCCCTGTGCTCCCACTGGGTGGGCACGTCTTCTCGACTTGGAGGGGTCACGCCCAGCCCCCTCCCACTACCCCCTTTAGCAGTTACTGCCCCAGCCTGGATGGATGCCAACATGGACACATCCCAAGCCCTCCTTGCCTGATGCTGGGCTCCCCCTGCTTAGCCCTGAGAGGCTGGAGTGCATGAGATGAGCTGCCTGCTGATACGTTTCTGGCCTTATCTGCACAGACCCGGGTGCAGGAAGGAGAAATGGGAACCATGCCCTCAGGATGGCGTGGCCTGGGTCCGCCTGCGAGTAACTGCTGAGAGCTCCAATCCCAGATGTCTGGAACAATCAGCCATGCCCCTGGGTAATGGAGCCCATTTTAGCATGCCCCTCTCTGGCTGGTTTCAGAGAAGAATTGCTCCATGGTCCTACTGTTTTGCAAATGCATAAAAATGGCTAGAAATTTTGGTCACCACATGAGTCCTTTTATTACAACGGAAAAGTAGGAAGGGTGTTTTTAGTTCAAACAAATAGTGTTGCAGGCACAATATGTTATGTGAAGAAAAGCTAATTTTGTGTTATTAAATATAATCAGGAACACAACGTGAGGTTTGAGTGTTGACATGGCGTGCTAGGTATCTTAAAGTGGCTCGGCAGGCTGCCTTGTTTGCACACTGCTTAAAATTTCTCATCGATGAGATTTTGCATGATAACTAGAATATTAAAAATGTATGAAAAATGGCCACATGCTTCTCAGCAAACGCAAGGCCAGGTTACTGGGAGGTAGCTCCCCTTAGCAGAGCTGCAGGTTGCAAAGCCTCAGTGGCCACTCCAAGGCTCTGTAGAATCAGGGCTGAGCTGCAGGCTTGCTCTCTGCCTCTCGGTGTCCTGGGCTGCCCACACTGAAGCCCTGTCGGCATACAGCAGTGCTGTTAGGCATGGTGGTGGGGAAACACTCTTTGATCCTAACAGCTATTCCTTGGGTGGCAAAGCTGTAACTGCCTGTCACTGAGTCCCTGCCACATCATAGGCCCGGCCACTTTCTCCCTTCTCTCTCCACTGCGCCACTCTGGAAGGTTCTGGAAGGTTCATAAGAAGACTGGAGCAGATGGCTACACAGGTAGCTTTTTCTGGACATGAGGACTTGCACTCATTTATTTTCTACAAAACAAGGGACAGAAAACATTTTGCTCTCGGACAAATGAGTCTACTGTCCATTACCCTAGGTGTGCTTTAAACAGTAAGAGATGCTTTGAGCAGAACATTTTAAAGACAGGTATGACACTCACTTACCTTGACCACAGGACACACCCAGCCCTGCTCCTGAGAGATGCCTAATCTTGGGCAACACAGTCTCCTGCTCTGTGTGTTGAGGGACTTTGCTTAAATACAGAAGAAAGGAAAAAGAAATGGAAAGGAAAGGAAAAAACTTGTCCTTCATTAACCAAAAAGATCATTTGGAATTGATTATTTGCACATGGGAGATAGTACTGATTTACAGTGTCAGTTGCTTCTTCGCATTGACATTTATGCTTTGATGTAGTAAAAACAACCTGCTGAGTGATGGGGAAAGCCCTGCCATCCTGTCTGATATGGTGGCAGAGTGGACGCTCCATCCATCTAAAAGTTTATATGACACATAGATGATACACCCAGACATGCCATTATTTTTACCCTGTATTAGTTAGGATAGGCCAAGTTTTGCTGATGTAACAAAACCCCAAAGCTTATTTTCATCCATGCAAAGCATGCTCTGGGTGGCAACCCCCGGCGGCTGTCCTCCACCTGGTGACTCAGTCATCCAGGCTTCTCCCACGTTGTGACATTCCCGTCTCAACACACGGCTACCAGGTCACAACAGCAGGACCAGAGAGAGAGCACTAAAACCTCCCCTTCACTCTCCTGGGCTTTGGCCCACAACCCACCTGCTCGAACCAGTAACGTGGTCCCAACCTATAGTTGCAGGAAGCCTGGGATGTGTAACCCTCTTCCACATCCTGGAAGAGGGGCATGACATGGGACTTGGTGAACAGGAGGCATTGAATTTTTATTTAATAGAGGGACACATGTAGATGGTACTAAATTGTCCAGAGCAATAAGGATGGAAAGCAGGACTCCCTACCCTGCGCCTTCCACTCCATTCTGCCCCCTAGATGTAACTTTCCTGTCCTCCCTGCTCTGGTTGATCTTCATAATTGAAGGTAATATGCTTATAACTCTAGTCCTTGTGTTTTGGATGTATACAATATGAATGTATACTTTTGTAGAAGATAAGGATTTTACTTATACTCAGGGGACATATTGAACGTCTTTGACAACAGGTGCACCCAGGCATTAGCCAACAGGTGTGGGCGCTGTCCAAGGTGCTGGGGTAGGTTCCACAGGTGTGCTGCGACACCAGCTGTTAACCATTTAGTTGCTAAATCAGGGGATGGAATCCAATAGAAAGACTGGTGGAGGGGGGTGATGCGGAGGGGAGGAGACAGGAGCAGTGGCTGTTCCCCGAGCTCTGTGGAACCATTTCAATACTTTAAGAGTGATTACAGCCTTGCTGCAGCTGGATGTCAACCCTGTGTATACCAATCTCACTAACTTATCCCTATGTTTGATATCACCATTAATATTGTTTCAGTTGGTTACTTTTTAAATTTAAATAATGTGTCTAATGCTCTAGTTTTGGTTCTTTCGTCTTGAGCAGTGTGTCTGTTAAATTATGAAATGAATATACTAGCATTCCAGTCTTTCTGTTTTTTTATTTTAATTCATCATTTAAGGCAAATGAAAGTTTGTCAGGTATGGTTTCTTCTAGATAAATTCACACACCATGTGAACTTATTCCTGCAGCAGGGGTGGGGACAGAAACAGCTCTGATTGTGACCAAGATCCCAACAATGTGGCTCCTGCCTTCCTCTATGGGCCAATATAGGAATCGTCCAGCCTCAGCTCATAGCTGGTATTCTTGCCCCTTGGGTGACTAATTTTTATTCTGGGTCTAGTCTCACTGTGTTCTGGGCTTAAAAAGAAGGCCCCGTTCAAAGAGCCGAGCCCAGCTCACACCAATACAGCATCTGGAGAGAGATGGAGTCTTGACAATCAGGAGGCCTTGAAGAAGACATCCTTCCCCACCTGCACCAGCTTCCTGTTGCTGCAGTAACAAATTACCTCAAATTTAGAGACTTAAAACAAGGCAGATTTATAGTCTTACAGTTCTGGAGGTCAGAAACTCAAAATCAGTCTCACTGGGCTACAGTCAAGGTGAACGGGGCTGGTTCCTTCTGGATGCTCCAGGGGAGAGATATTTTCCTAGCCTTCTCCAGCTTCCAGAGGCTGCTGCATCCTTCTGCTCATGTCCCCGTCTTCAATCACTCCACCTCTGGCTTCCCTCCTCGCCTCTTTTACTTCTCATTCTGATCCTGCCTCCTTCCGAGGAGGACCCCTGGGATTGCGCTGAGGGCTCACCTGAATAATCCAGGGCAATCTCCCCACCCAGGTCTTTAATTTAATCCCACCAGCAAGGTCCCATTTACCATGTAAGGTGGTATATTTACACGTTCTGGGGAGCAGGAGGGGGACATTTTGGGAGGCTTTTTCAGGGTCTCACGAGACTGGAACAAGAGTAGTGGAGTTAAGGGAAGGGATGGGGTAGACTTATTGGAAGACAGTGATTAGTTGGGTGCAGCCTGAGCTGAGCATCGTCAGTCTGACTCCAGGAAGGGGAGATGGAAGCAGTCATGGGCCAGAGGTTAGTGACTGGCTGAAAATAGGGTGAGATTTCAAATCTGGGCCCTTTGGTACAGCTGAGAAGGGAGAGTTGAGATCTTAGGTACTTCGGGGACGAGCTGATGGAGACAGTCAAGGTGATCAGGTGCAGAGCAAGGACAGGCCAGTCCATCCCAACCCCATCCAGGCCCAGCAGAACCTACTGATTCCTGGCTGGAAACAGGCATTCCAGTGGACGAAGCTGAGGTTTCCTGTTAGTTTCCCTCCAAGAAGCGCACTTGCTGTAGTTTTTCGTAATTATCTGAGCAAAGATTTGTTTCAAGGGGAGCTGGGGTATGGGAGATGAGCTCATTTAAGAGGATTCCCCGAGGTGGCCTTAGAAATAACAGGCGCAGCAATAATTGCTTTTGGATTTATTTATATCTCTGAAAATTCCAGGCATTTAAGGCAAATTAGAGATAAATTCCCAGGTTTTAGATAATTTTCCTAGGTTCATACAGCATTCATATTCTAGATTCCTTTATTGTGGTGGGCAGAATTCTAAGATGCCCCCCATATTCCCAATCCCTGGGGCCTATCCTCCCCCCCTCCCCCGCCCTGTATAACCCCCTCCTTGAAGTACGGGCAGGACCTGTGAATGGAATGGGATGCTGCTTCGTGATTGGATTACAGTCTTCGGTAAAGATGGAACTTTCCTGCAGATGTAATCAACTCTCCAGTCAGCTTCACTTTGAATGAATTCCAGGGAGATTCTCCTGTGTGGGCCTGAGTGACTCAGATAAAAGCCCTTTAAAGAGGGACTGGGTCCTTCCTGTTGGCCTTGAGGAAGTAAGCTTGTCACGTTGTTAGAGGGTCCCTAAGAAGGTCCTCACAGGGTGAGGGTGCTCTGGGACCCGAGAACAGCCCATGGCTGACAACCAGCAAGAAAGTAGGACCTCAGTCCTACAACCACAAGGAACAACCCAACAACCACATGAGCTTAGGAGAGGTCCCCAACCTCCAGAAACACGCAGCCCCCCTGACACCTTGACTGCAGCCTGAGACCCCAGCTAAGCTCTGGTTGGACTCCTGACCCATGGAAACTGTGAGCTTGTAAATGTGTAGTTTTAAGTGGCTGAATTTGTGGTGACTTTTTATTCATCAATGGAAAAATAGCACACTTAGGTAATAGTAGGTACGTGGAAGTCAATGTGTGCATTTCCAGGCTGGTTAATTTCACTGGACTTGGGAGGACTCATGGCTCTGTGGATTTAAGGGAGAGTCACAAGGGTTTACACCTCCCAGGGCTGGTGAACCTGCATGTCTCCATGGAGAACCTGAGCAATCCCACAGAACACCAAATGGGACTTGAACTGAAAATGTTCCAGGGTCTCAGAAGTGGCTCTGATGAGATTTTCACCAAGAAAAACTTTCCACTTTTAAATAATATTGTCTTGATTGCACATTTTTATTCATCATGACCACGTGTTTTTTTGCCAAAACAAAAAACAAAAGTCCCCTTTACAAGGTAAAATCGGTCTTCTATATTTCAGCCAAGCCAGGGGTCTCCTAGTCCCTACACTGATAATAAGATCCCAGATTTCAAAGAAAGCTGGTTATTGGTGGCCTACTTTTTTCAACGTGGTAGCATGTCAATAAATTGGAGAATATTTTAGTTTGTAGATTTCCCCAAGCATTCTGGAGAAATCCTTAGACAGTTTGCCATATAAACCGAGTTAATTGTTTTATGGAGTAGAGGTATGTCAACTATTTAGATACATCATATGACAGACCTTCATAAACACAAGACAGACGTATTTGTTGATACAGTGAGGTGTAAGATGATTATTTTTATTATGTGAATTTCCGAGTTGAAATCAAGATAATCTCAGTTGTACTACTGACTGGCATGGCCTTAACTAGTTGTCAGAAGAACAAGAAGGGAAAGCTCGGGGTGATTTTCTGATTTTTCTCAGTTCTTCCTCATGCCTGGAATGTGAATCTCAGGGCACCATAAAATTGATTAAAAAAATGTAAGTTTAAATTATTTTTTATTTTAAGTCGGGTAGGAGGATAATAGAAAAAGATCATCAAAAACAATGAGAAGAAATAATTGTTAATTTCTACAGTACCTTGAAACAGAAGCCCAAGAGAATAAATGGAATAAAGATACTATTAAAATTTCGTCTTTTATTATATCTTCTCCGCCAGAGTAATTGTTGCTGTGTCCAATATATGCAGGGGACAATTTACTAGCTGTTTTCTATTAGTTTTTAACATTAACATATACAGAAATAAAATGAATAGCAAGGTTTCTTTGCTTAATTAAATGACTGACAAGGCATAGATGTTGCTGGACCGACTCTTGTAGATAATATCTAAAGGCTGGGGGAACCGAATAGAAATACCATAAGCAATGAGAACTTCCTCCTTTATTAAGTGAATATTGATGCAATATTATAGATTATTTTTCAGGCCACTGCATAAGAAGGGGCACGTGGCTTTTTTTTTTTTCCTGCAGGAATTATATATTAGTATTCAGAAGGAAAAAAATTCCTAATGTATCATTTACACACAGAATTAAAGGTTTCCGTAGATTCTTTCCTCTGTGAAATCATGTGCTCTTCACGGGGGCTCTTCAGTTTGGATTTTTTAATGGTACGGTGGTGTGGAATGATAAGATACAAGAAATGATTGGAGACACTGGCTTGTTCCAAACCCTGGAATTCCTCCATGATTTTTCTAGAAATAGAAAATTGACCTCATTAGGATCTTCAGGTGTATTCAAAGCTGGGTCAGCTCAGGAAGCCATGTTAACTAGCTGTGATAAATGGTAGCCCCACGGAAAATTAATAATAGTGTCCTTTTCTTCTGAGAGCAGGCTACGTGCTATTTCCTCTCTGTGTGTCTGTCTGTCTCCAACCGCCCCACATACACATATGTGTATGTATATGTGTATATATAAACACACACACGCACCATATATATATATATATATATATATATATATAGAGAGAGAGAGAGAGAGAGAGAGAGAGAGAGACTGTTAACATCTCCATTTTATAGATGGGAAACAGATGCATAGCGGCTCGATGACAGCAAACGCCTCCAGGCATGCTGAGATAGAATGAGAAAACTGAGCCTGGATCAGGTGACTAAGGGGTTTACTCACTGAGCAGGCATTTACTGCGCACCGACTGTATACCACACACTCTTGTAGGTACTGGGGACATACGGTGAACACAATAAGCACAGTCCATGCCCTCATGGAGCCAACATTCCAGATTATTGTTAAAGATTTATTCCCTGGTATGATACGACTAACACTACCACCCCAGCCAAACTCAGCAAGTTAATTACATCTCAGGGAGGTTAATTAGGGATCCCAGGAAAATACACGCTTGAGCTGTAAGTCAGTGTGGGGAGGCTCTGGGACTTGGGGAAGCAGCCTCTAGTTCCGTGACTGTGTCGTGTGCTTGGGTGGGCATTGGTGGTAGGGCAGGTGCTGGGTGTGTTGGGACCTGGTTAACACAGTTTTCCCTACACCCATTCATTCGAGGTGTGCACGACCCCTTCTGCTCTTTCCTGGCTCTCTGACTTGGAAACTGAAAATCAATGAATAAAATATAGTATGTTTATGGGTAAATTGACCAGTGTTTGGTTTATCAGTCAATTGAGTAAAACCTCTCCCCATGTGGTTGTTAGAGTTTTTGCAGCAAGGGTTAGCTCAGGGCAGAGGCTTCATTTTATGACCCTAAAAATCAAGGACCTCCAGGAAACAGTCACTTAGGTCAGGCTGGGGGATCCTTGGGCCATCCCACGCTCCACACTTCATTGGAGCCACCGGTGGCGTTTTCTGCACTCGCCATGATTTCTCTCCCAATTGCCTATCGGTGGTACCTTAGCAGTTCACACTGAAATGCAGACTCTGAAAGGTTTATGGTGGATGTATATAGCATCACCAACCACACACGGACTCCTCAAAAGAACATTTGTGGCCGCGAAGATACAATAATTCACATTTCTAATATTGCTAATAAAATTTAACAAATGGAAAACCAAAATGTCAAGCAAGCAATAATACTGATGGTATTTCTCTTAGGCCGAGTAAAGAAAATCATAGTGACTTTAATTGGTTAGAATAATGAAAAGAAGAGAGAGAGAGAAAAAAACCTCCAGGAGTTACAGTGACTCAAGCAGAGGGACAGTGAGTATAATTTTATTAAAAGTAGGTGGTAAGAATGCAACATGCCTGGGAGAGGAGATATTTTAGAATGGTGTAATTGACTTGAATTAATTATGAGGGTGATGAATGGTGCCCACCTATGTAAATGAGGGCAGGCCTGAGATTCCAGCCAATGAAAGTGCAGCTGTGCTTTAGTGGACCATGGCATCGTATTTCAAGGAGTTCAAATTGTAAGGGAAGAGGAGTGATATTTATGGAGTGCAAAGCATGGTGAGACTTTGTGGGAAACCACGGATATTCAGCTTGTCAGAAAACGTCTTAATATTTACTCCTGCAATCCCGAGACGGAAGCCTCCTCCCGCCTCTAGAGGTTTCATTTACCCATTTTCCAGATAGAAAGCTCCAGTCAATGCACTGAAGCTGCTGTGCTTTCTGGAACGTCATTTCAGATTTTTAGATAATTCTTCTGCATTACCAGCCCTGTGACATGCTTGGGAGAAAATGCTGGTAATGATTCAGATCTTACAGAATAATCCTCGTGTTGCAGTTTGTCACAACTGGATTCGATGCAGCCAACATTTCCCTTGTTGGTGATTTTCCCTTAAAACTTTAAGCCCCATTGAGGGCCAACATTCACAGGCAAGAAATTGTGGAATTTTTTCAGAAAAAGGAAAACATAACTTAGGTTGCATGAACATAATGCTTAACAGACAAAGCAGCATGTGGAATACACTCATTCAGATGTTTCCAAGTGTCCAGAGGCCCCATGGTAGCTTCACCAACAGCTGGGTCATAGGCTGCAGGTTTCTGTGTCACCTGCAAGGTGTGGTATGGACACAGTTTCACCAGTGAAGGCGCTGATGATGGTGAAAAACCTTTGTTGTGCTTGGCGTTACAGGCTCCAGACTCTTCCATTATCCTAAACTCTGGCACCAGCTCCAGATGGGATTACCTGCGAAACAATATTCTTCTCCAGCTCTTTTGCCTATGGAGTGTCCAAGAAGTTGTTATTATATGACAATTCAAGGCTTTTTTGTTTTTTTCTATTTACAATGATGTTGCTAGAAGTCAAAACACAAATAAAATGGGAATGTGTCCAAATACCTAGAGGTTGATCCATGTTTCATATGTAGTATATCACATTAAGAAAGGTTAATTCTGTATTAAATGTAATGAGAGATACAATACAGGGCCTGTCACGCTGACATGGGATGGCGGATACTACAACGCCGCTCAGCAGGAAGCCTTGTTATATTTTTTATATGTTACTAGATGTCTACTTAGAATTGATCAAACCTTTGCTTCCGAAACATATATGCCAACACCTCCGCAACACACCATAAACTAGACTCTCAGAAAATAATAATGATGCTTATCAGTCACTTGCCTTGAGTTTGCTTGTGAAAAACCTCCAGCTAGTGTGCTGTTGGAACTCTTAAAACATAGATCTTTTTGCTGTACTGATAATTCACTCACAGCTTGAGATTGATGACTACGTGAAGTCCATAAAAGAAGTTACCACTATATTTTATTCTTATGATTTATTTTATCCTGTTGTCAAGGTTTGCAGAAAACAAGAAACAAATCAATGAATGTCATGCTTAAATATTAAAGAAGGCTGTAATACACATTTTTATTCAGATGCCTTATTCAATCTTGTGGCTCAGAAAAGAGCAGTGGCAACGAAGCTTTTATTTGAATTACTTTTGGAAAAATTAATTTAGGAGGACTGTTGAATTGTGAATGGCAAAAGGGAGCTAACCTTATTTGCTTAAATAGGAATATATGGTCGCAGGACTCCTTGGAAAAGCAGTTCTAACAAACCACAGGGAAGTGGATAGATTTTAAAGCATCAAGCACTTGGGCTGTAGTGTACTTAACAAGTTCAAGCCTGCAGCGTGGATAGAAGGGTATTTGGAAAGAAGCAAAGGGATGAGACTTTGCTTCGGCGACAGAGGATGGATGCTCTGCACTTTGCTTTTGAAACGAATCATTTCCTTCATCATTATATGAAATCAAGATCACCGTCTATTCCTAGGGCAGGCACTGTCTGTAAGCGTGGTATATCCCAGAATTGTTGGGCTTTCCCACACCTCATTAGATAACAAGCAGAGAAGAACAGCTAAATCTCGCTTTATTATTCTGAATTGGACTGGCTTTCTGAAAGGGGGACCTACCTGTGCAGATGTTGTCAACTGCATATTCAAACAATCCAAAGAATCGGAGACCATGCATTTCCAGGACATAAAATAAATATACTCTGAACTCTAATTTTTTCTGAAATAGAGACGA
The DNA here is from genome assembly GCF_964341445.2 of Mesoplodon mirus. Classification (NCBI taxonomy): domain Eukaryota; kingdom Metazoa; phylum Chordata; class Mammalia; order Artiodactyla; family Ziphiidae; genus Mesoplodon; species Mesoplodon mirus. The sequence goes on along the minus strand of NC_138977.1, from coordinate 227,728,675 downwards.
AGGTAAAAAATAATTCAGGAGACCTATGTCAAAAATGAGACTCCCAGGTCATTTCCCCAGATCAGTTTGCTTCAGCCTAAATCCTTTCTGGAAACTCAGGTCTGAGCAGGTTTAAGAGATGAACAGACCCCATGACTGCCCGACAATTTGAGGTCCGAAATGCCTTTGGATTATCAAAGAAAAAGTAATTAGATTCTGCATCCTTTCATGGTTAAGTGTATTTTATTGTATTTCATTATATTCTTGTTTCTTGAAAATTAGTGATCAACACAAGGTATGTATGGTGATTCCAGATTAACATGAATATTCAATTAACCACAAGACCCCGCTCTTTGACCATTTTGAATAAACTGGAGTTTATTTGAATTTAGAAAACAGATAAATTAGGAGGTGATCATTTGCATTACAATAGGATTCTTCATTCTCAGGGAGGATTCCTTGTGGGATTCTTTTAAATAGAAAGCTCTCCAAGTACTTTGAAAAATATAATTTGATTTTTAAAAATTCTCTTCTCATGTAGTTGCTCAGGAACATGCCTACTGTATGAAAAGAGAGGCATATCTATTTAATTTGGTAATGAGAGAGCTTCATTGTAAATATTTTGGCCTTAAAAAAATTCAGATGTAATAGCTGGAAATTCATACTCAGACATTAAACTTAAGTTCCATCGCACGACCACATTCCCTTGCTCTGGGTCAGCCCGAATACAAATTCAATGACATCCGTTTACCTTCAACCACCGCTCACCCTGCCCGAGCCTGGACCAGAGGAGATGCTCTGAGGGGCAAATGAAATGCCTCGTGCGTGGACGGCTGCCGGGTGAAGGCTGTTTTCCCTTTAGTGCCCCAAGGAAGGAGCAAAAGCAGAGGGCATGGGACTCATGGGGCTAATTCTGGAGCCTCCAGGATTACTCAAGCTGCTTTGATGGTTTGTCACAAAAGTTGCACGTGAATAGGAAAGGGCCTGGTCAGAATCCCACAAAACTGCTCTCTGTTACAGGCAGCTGGCTCTGGGTGTGTGCGCACGTGTGTGTGTGTGCACGTGCGCGTTTAGTCACCTGGTGCGGGGCTGCTCTGGTGTTTACATCACCTTGGTTGGTTACCTGGATGGCTGCTCTGGTGCTGAATACGACAGAGAACAGATTCTGAGTGGCGAGAAGATCATCGGATGGATGGACCTGCAGAGGCAGCCCTGGGGCCGCAGGGAAGAAGTCTGTCCTGACCTCAGGAAATCATGGTGGACAAAGCCGCTGGGTAGGGCCTGAGCAGCCGGTTATAAGCCTACCGCCCCTCTCTGTTCTCTCCTGGGTCCTGGGACGGCACCCTCGGCATCTCTCCCTCCTGGGGCCCAGTTTGCACAGGAGGCTCAGCCTGAATGGAACTCAGAGATGAACTCCCTTCCTTCCGGCCACATCTCCCAGGCCGTAGTAACACGTCTAATGGCCAAGACAGTCCTGAGTCAGGAAAGAGGAGAAACTCCAGGTAAGCGATGTTCATAAGGCTTTGAGAAATCCTGTGGGAAAGGAGCTCAACTGTCTGTCTCACAGGCCTCGTGGATCTCCACAAAGGAGACACGCCATGCAGAATGCTGCGTGCTATCCAGAGCAGCTCCTGCATGGAGGACTTGGCAGAACATACTTTGGAAAAAGCTAAGTGTGTATCCCTAGGAGGTGCGGAAAGCAATCTGATGAGACAGTCGTTCTGTGATGGGAATGTTCCGTTCTCTTTACTCTTCTTGGGATATTTTTATATACGTTAGTTAGTGAAGCTTGCCAGCCAGAATGGATTTCTTAACTGGAGGAAGTTGAGACGTGGCAGAGAGACTTTTAGGGGTAGCAGAACCTTCTGAAGTCCAGTTGTTTGGCCTCCATCCTCAGAGTTTCCGTGCAGCCTCTTCTTGCCCCACCTCCAGCTGCCTTAGCTCTCCACTCTCTTTCTTGTTGGCCTGTTGTCCAGGGGCTCCGGTCATGGTTAGGTGACCTCAGGGTCGCCACCTGGACAGGAGATTCACTTCTTGAAGGTGAAACACGAGAAGGCATTTACATTTCTCTTCCACTGAAATAGCAGGGAGGTCCCGTGTCAGATGTGGGTGCCCTTCTAGATGACCAGCTCTTGGAGGGAAGCAGGAGGTCCTCTGTGTTTCCTTTTCTTCTTCTGTTGCTACAGAACCTCTCATCACATGTCAGCTGGGGCTGTAGGGTTGAGTGTGTGCTGTCTAGAACTGCATCCTGAGAGGATTTCAGTAGAACAGGGTACAGATGCACTGGTCTCCAAGAAGATGCTGTCAAGGCCTGTGTTCAGAAGCTCTTGGCATGTTAGGTCCGTGTCCTCACCACCCAGGACTCAGCCTGGCAAGCAACCTAATATGACTTCCCTTTCTGTGACCCCAGGTGGGGTGGTTAGAAACCATGTTTAGATTCTAACAGGATGGAGCTGACTCCTGTCAGGATGGCACTCGGCTACTTCTAATTAGAATGTTCGCAGCAAAACCTTGTTCTGAACTTACAAAAACGAGCTCTGGGTACTTTCCACCCTTTCATAGAACGGGAGATTGTATTAGTCCTTTGCTCAGATCCTTAGGTCAAAGACTGAGACCCTTAAGTGGACGGCAGTGTTAGTCTATTCACTGGTACTACCATCCACAAAAGAGTTAATAAATCTGCTGAATATCCAGGTCAGGCTCATCCAGGAAAAGCAACCGGAGGCACTCATCTCCTCCTGTTGTCACATCTGTTGGACCCTGAGATGGTTCTGAAATCGGACCTGCCCAGGAGCTTGGAATTGGCGCCTGAGTCCCCACATAACACAGCCTCCAGCTGGGGGACACCTCCCACACTCAGGGCCCTTACAGGGGCCGAGGACACACCCAGCCTGGGGGCCACCACTTGTCCTTTGGTTTCCTGTGATGAGCTCATGGCTCTAGGAATAACCTGGAATTCATTCTATGCTTTATAAAAAAAAAAATGGTTTGTGGGCTTTGTGCACTGAGTGATGGAGACATATGTTCAGAGTAGCAGGAGCCTGGGTCCCCGAGGCAGTTGAGGCCACATCTAGCACTTGTTAGGGGCACGTGAGATCCAAGCCTCTAGGACTCTTGTTATGTCAACTCGAGACAGGTTCTCTGACCGTGGCTTTCGAAAGATCTGGATTTCCTTTGGTCGATTCTGTCATTCTTCAGATGGGGGCATTTCTTCAAGGGGATGACAGAAGACCACCTCAAAGCTCACCGGAATTTTCGATAGGACGCCTCCCACCTCCTTTCCATAGGGACCCGTGACCTTCCTCAGGGTGGGTCTCGAGGAAAAGCCTCTGGAGATTAAAGAGTGCAGATTTGCACAAGATGCCGAGAGCAAAAGCGACAGAAAACCAGCAGCAGGGTATCCTGCTTGCCAGCCCTCTCTGTATGGTGCTGCTCCCTGAAATTCCCTGCAGACCCCGGCGCTCGTCCCCCCGGAGTCCTGGTGGTCTGTCTGCAGACAGGCCCACGAGTGTCTCCAGAATCAGGACCCTCTGGCCACGTGGCCTGGCCTCGGCGTTCCCAGTTTTCTGTTGCTCTGGTTTCCACGAGACTGGGTGGAAGTGAGCCCAGGTTTTCTTTTTAAGCAGCAGAAACGCTTTGTGATTCTTGTTGGCTGGGAACGGGGACACGGTCGCCCACCAACTCCTCTCTTGATTGGGGGAGCGTGTGGGAAGGATCGGGCGACAGCTTAGCGACCCCGGGCTCCCTCTCCATGTACAGCCTCGCACTGCCACACTTGGGGGCTTCCGGATAATCCGGGGATTTGACCGTAAGTAGGGGTGGGAGCCCACCTGAGTTCAAGGAGGGCACTGCTCCAAGTGCACCTTTAGGCCAAGGAGGTGCAGTTGTCTCCTGAGACCTCCGAGGGGCCACTTTGTTGCTATCACTGTGGCCCTGGCCAGCTTCTCTGGAAGAAATCGTCCCTCACTTCTTTCCCCCACTTCCCACTGGCATCTGAGGGCTTCTTCCCGGGTGGTTATTGAAAGCCGCCCTCTAAGAATTTCTAGAACCTTCCTCCTCTCCACAGGGCAGCAGCCACGGGACAGCTCTGTGCCTGGCCTCCTACCCGCTCTGCCAGCCCTGGGCAGGGCCTTGGAGCTCAGGTGCGGCACCTGCTCTCAGCACCTTTTCTTTCTCAGTCCCGTCTCATGGATGCGGACTTCTGGGCTGGGGTCAGCAAACTTCCCGCCTAAGCATTTACAAGACCTTGTGTCCTGGAGCATTTCTCTGGAAACACCCAGGTGCACATCTGGAGACCTCATGCACACAGATGCACACGTGTGCACACAAACGCACACACACTCGGCCATGTGCACCCAAGCCAGTGCACCGGGCACACGTGCGCACACACACACCAGGCTCACACTCCTGTCTCCGCCTAGTGAGTCATGGGCTCTTCAGTGGCTGCAGCTGCTAGGTGTGAGGTGGGGAGAATGACCCTCCACGTGAGCAGACCTTCTGTAAATGCACCGGAGGCGTCTTCCTATCGCCCTCATACCATCCTGAATTCCAGCTGCTGAAGGTAACACACAGGTAGGTGCTTCCAGGATGCAGTCTGAGCCCACATCCTGGTGCTTATTCTGAGCAAACAGTTTCAGGTCTCCCCTGGATGAAATTGGCATGCAGCAGAGTAACGTAGGGGCCTCTCTCTAAAATACCAGCTGGAGTAGTTTCTTCCCTGCTTGGAGTTCCAGCAAAACAGGCTCTGTGTCCTTCTCAGCTGTTTCACGGGCAGATGTAGTAGTTGATTAAAGAAAATAAAACAGCCTGGTGTCTACATCCTGGAGAGGAGGGAGGGGAGTGGGGAGAGGCTGCAGCTCGGCGTCTGGGCGGTGGCATCGCTGTGTCATCAAAGTCACTGCACAGGTCAATGACTTTCTCCTCTTCCCCTCCTGAGCTTCCAACCATATCCAATTAGCACTGCCCCACATGACGCAGCCCGTCTTAATGAGAGTCATGCTCCAGCAGAATGTGTGTGACTTGAGCCTTTAGAAACAGGTGCCATCCTCGGAGCCCAGGTGGGGACACAAGTAGGACAGGCCCCTCCATGTGGCTCCAAGCAGGTGGCCTCAGCTTTTCGGAACAAGATGTTTGCTGGCTTGTGATCAGTTAGGCCATTTCAGTGTCCGCCACCTTCCCCAGGGACCCAGACAGGAGGGGAGTGACGCCAGGTTCTTGCCTCCTGGAGTGGAGTTTGCTTCGGCTGCTGTGTCACCAGTTTGAGAAGCTTCCCTGGATGAGCAGGAGGGCTGGGCACTCTGCCTTCCTCTTCGTGTGTCTGTATATCGATCGTACTAAAATATTCTTTTCACAGAAGTCACGTTTTAGGGATGCTCTGGAGGGAGATGGGCATCCTCTGGGGAGTGGGTTTGGAGTGCAGGTTGGAAGACCATTCCAGGCGGTGTCTAATGCTGGCAAAGCAGAGTCACCCTGTGTGACCTCGGCCGTGTTGTTCCCTGTGGACTCTTCTTGCTGCTTTGTCACGAGTGGTTCAGGGGAAGGGGACGCTGAGACACCTTGAACACATCTAGACCCCTAAGGTTGAGTTTTCTTTCAATGATGCATCTAGATGGTTTTTTCCCGGCTCCTTCCAAGCACAGGGGGAGGGATCCTTTCATGCTGGCGGCACAGAGAAGTCTTGTGGCTTCCACGATTTTGAGATTTGCTTCCTTTAGTCTCATAAAAACAGAGACATAATCTGTGGAACTTGTATTAGACTGAAAGCTTTGTTCTCCTGTCTGTAGGCAGAGGCCTGAGCCACCTTCAAGGAGCCTGGTGGAGTGGGGAGCCGTTGGACCAGCTGCAGGTGGGCCCAGGACGGAAGTGTGGCATCTCCGGAGCCCCTTGTCCCTGCACACCTTTCTCGGCCAGCCCTTCCCAGCTCCCCTCTAGCCTGGCACCAGAGCCTGCTTCTCGGAACACAATCTGAGCAAGTCGGTCCCAGGCGGAAACCCTCAGGGGCTCCCGAAGCCTGTGTGCCAACCCCACACTCCTCAGCCTTGACTAGAAAACCCTTTACCGTCAGGCTCCACCCCCAGGTCCTAACTCATCTCTGGGGGCTCCTCGCGCCCGCCATGGTGGTGGGGTGAATGGTGGCCCCAGAAACACGTGTCCACGCCCTGACCCTGGAACCTGTGAACGTGACCTCATTTGGAGAAAAGGGTCTTTCCTGATGTGATTAAATTAAGGATCTTGAGATGAGATCACCTGGACTTAGAGTGGATTCCAAATCCCATCACGGCTGTCCTGGTAAGAGAAACCCAAGGAGGAGAGAGGCCATGTGAAGCTGGGGGTGGAGTCGGGTAATGGGACTGCAAAGCACAGAGCGCGGCAGCCACCCGACACGGAAGGCAAAGCACTGCTCTCCACCGCGGCCCGGAGGGAGCCCCGCCCATACTTCAAGGTCAGACTTCCCGCTGCCAGAACTGTGAGAGAATCATTTCTGCTGGCTTAAGCACCCGTTTGGCGTAATTTGTTACAGGACCCCCAGCTGCTCTTCCCCTTTCGGTGCTTTTGCTCAGGCTTTTCTTCAGCCCTTACTGACCCCCAGAGAAGTTCCTCTCATCCCCCACCACAGAACCAGGCTGCTGCGTCCCCACCATCTGCTGGGCCTGTGCTTCCCTGCAGAAGGGTCTGCCTGCGATATGTCTCTTTATCCCCGCAGATGGTAAGATGCCCAGCTGGGGTCAGGAGTGGGGCAGTACGGCAAATAGCACCACTCTTTACTGAATTAGTCATGGTGAGCTAACCCCTCGGGTTACAGGGCAGCAGAAGAGTGAAAAGGAAGGGAGGATTTTATTGATAACAAATCGCCTCTATGTACCATCATCCTTCGGAGAAGCACTGATTGCAAATCTACCATTTAATTCAAAATCTGCTGACATGAACCACATTCCAGCTCCTGGCTCAGGCACTGAGGAGTCAGAGGTGAAAATAAGAGGTTCCTTTCCCTCTGGAAACTCATCGTCCAGGATCAGAGACTGACCTGTGAGCAAATCTCACTGTCATTGGCCATCCTCCAGACTCTTCATGGCACTGTTCATCACGTTGCAAAGTGCTTTGTATGATTTAATTAGGGCCAGAGTTAGCAAATAAAAATACTGGATGCCCGGTTAAATTGAATTTCAAATAAACAACAATATTTTAGTGTAAGTCGGTCTCTCACACAATATTTGGGACCTACTCACCCTAAAAATCTCTCCTTGTGTATCTGAAAGTCTGTTTTTACCTGGGCACCCTGTATTTCCTGGCAACCCTGAATTTAGCCATCACAGCAGTTCTGTGAAGTAGGTGGTAATGGGATCTTCAAGTTACAGATAAGAAAACAGAAGATGAAGAGGTTGTGCCATTTCATTTTTACATCAAATTAAGAGCCATTTAGTCCTTGAGGTGGTTATAACAGTCACACAAGCATGATCCCGATGCCTGAAAGGCAGCTGGGGCTTTCTCAGAGGGCTCAGCGTGGAATATCTTTGCCAGAATCTCTGGAAAACTGCCTTTTGGTAGAATTGGGGACGATTTTCTGCAGGTGAGCTGGCGGTAAAGAGGGAGCGCTCAGGATAGAGTTAGACGGTTTGAAGGACAGACCATACCAGCTGGAGATGTGGAATCAAATTCAGAGGTATCCCAAGGGTGCACCATGAACAATCCTTGGACGTGTCCTTTGAAAAAGTGGGTCTCAGGGCCTTGTGGTCATGCCAGCCGGCCTTGGCCATCCTCCGTGACGTCAGCTTTGCACTCAGCAACCCTTGAACTGTGCTGCTACAGCACACTGGAAACTTGCTTCATCACCAAACCTTTCTACCTCTTCCACCACCTTATGGGATGCTGGTAGATTATAGAACACACGTGGATAATCCTTGTTACCCAGGCTGGAGCATGTGGGCCGTGTCCATCTCAAGTGGAAAGAAATCCCCCCCATTTACACCGTGAGCTCCATTTATCGCTCCAGGGATCCCCACATCCTGGCTACTCACATGCCTGTTCCCTTTGCCCAGTCATCATCGGATGATTAGAAGCTAGCTCAGTGCCTGAAGAGAGTATGTTCTCAGTCAACGCTGAATGGAAGCTGGCCGGCCTGCCCATGTGACACCCGTTTCTTTTTCTGCTCTCTGTCCCTGGTGGGAAGGGCTTACAGGGTACCTTGCTGATCACGCCTCCCTCCTGACCTGTCGTCCTCCCCAGCCTGCTCCTGGTCCGGTCGGGCTGGATGCTCTGAGTGCCATCAGGCCCCTGAGCACTGGCAGAGTGCCACCTCCCCTCCCGTGGCTGGGATGATGTTTACCCAGGGCCATCGTCGCCGTCCCTAAGGGAGGGGTCGAGATGAGGACGTGCAAGGACTCAGGCAAAACGAGTTTCCTGATGGCCGAGGAGGGCGAACCCAAGAACACTCGATCAATGTGTCTGATTTGAAATCTGAAAGGCTTTGTTGGGACCGGGGGATGTGAGGAGGACCAGACCAGGTGGGGACCAGGTGAGGGGATGGGGATTGATTGGCCTTGGAAGCAGGGTTAATTCCTGAAGCCGAGGCGCGTGACAGCTGTGTGGTCTCATAAATAAGCAGGCATCGGCCTCCACTCCGGGTCCTGATGAGAGGACAGGCCTGGGAGGAATTGTGGGAGCTCAGCTCACCCACATGTGTGGGCAGCGGGGGTCTCCGTCCTCCTAAAGGAGAATCTGGCCCTTTTACAATCAGGCTTCGTCTACCGGGAAGAAACCAAGAGGGAAAAAACGGCACCAGCCTCCTCCCCTTCCTCATCCAATGAACCCAAGACACATCACTCACCATCCAAGTAGTCGACCGGGTCCACAGCCAGCGGGATGACCCCCCGAAAGGAACTCTCGTGTTCCTTGCCCTTTCCCATCTGCAGCACGCTGGTAAGGACCAGTGCTTCTTCCACAACCATTTCCACCACACGAGCATTGCCAGACCCAGTCCTGTGTGCTGGTCCCACCTGGTGGTACCCCTAGAGGAGGCTCAGGCTGTGTCAGCCTCCATTCCAACAGCGGCAGCAGCGTGTGAGGGGCCTGGGACCTGCCGGGGTAGGCAGCGTGAAGGCCTGGGTTGGGGAGGTGTGGGAAAATCGCCCCAGTGTCCACGCCTGTCTCCCTGCCCTGCCGGCATCACGGCCACTGGGCTGGCCGCTGCTTCTGGCAGCGCTTCGGGTATCCCGTGGCAGCTAGGAGCCAGGCCAGCCCAGTGAGGGCTGTATTCCTGGTCCAGGTCACACCCAAGTCTTTTTTCCTGGAGAAGAACCAACATTTCCAGCTTTTGAAGTGGATTTGCCTAATACACGTCTTATGCACCTGGAGACTTTAAAACAGCTGATTGAGAGGGGACTCAGGTTGGAAAGACCCACAGAAACCTTTGGCCCAGAGATGCTGAAGGACCTGCCCGAAGTGGAACCACTTCCGGACAATTCAGTCCAGACATGATAGAGAAAAGTGGTCAGAGCAGGGCAGGGGCTTCACCTCCATGTTCAAACTCTAGCTCTCCATCGACCAGGTGTTCAGATTCGGCAAATTACCAAAGCATTCCACAACCAAGTCCTTTCCTCTGTACCATGGTCGGGGGAGGGCGAGTGTATACTAACGTCTCTTTCTAGGGGTTGCTTTGAGGATTCCGTATGGCAATTCTGGTCAGAGGCTGGGAGGAGTCCAGTGAACAGACGGTGCTCTGCGACATTTGCTGCTTTTGAGATGTGATGGCGTTGAGTCTGTTACCAGAGAAGCGGTTGACGGGCGAGGCATTATTATTTGTGCTCTGCCTGGCAAAGGAGCTATAGCACAAAAAACGTTTTAACCTGATGTCTTTAGTTTTTAGTAGCAAGCACAGGACGGTGGCGACTGTTGCTTTCCTGCCCCGTCCCACGCTCAGACACGGCACACGGTTAGGACTCGGGGCCGGGTGACGGGTTTCATTTCATCCATTCACCAGCTGTGTGACCTTGGGCAAGTCACATACTCTCTGTGCTCTATCTTCACCTGTAAGATGAGGATTGGACTAATTACTTCCTCCTAGGTCGGTATGAGATTGACTAAACAAATGTGTCGGTCTTGGAATGTCCTGGGTACATGGTAAGTACTTAGATAGGGTTTTAAAAAACAACAGTTATCTTCAGTGCTTGCTGGTGCTTGGGGGGTGGGGAGGGAGGGAGGGAGGGATCAGTAGGTGGAACACAGGAGATTTTAGGGCAGTGCTGTGTGACTCTGTAATGGCAGATGCACACTATCACGCATATGTCCAAACCCGCAGAATGCACAGCACAGAGTGACTCTAATGTAAGCTATGCACTCTAGTTAATAATAATGGACTAATAACATTGGTTCATCATTGGTTCGCTGGAAGTGGAGCAGGTGGGATCAGAGAGCATATGGGAACACTGTACTTTCTGCTCAACTTTTCTGTAAGCCTAAAGGTGCTCTAAGAAACCAGGTCCGTTAATGAAAGATAATCAGTTATCCACATATTAGGCTGTTGCACTGTTTGATCTGGGGGTGCTTCCCGCCTCACATGGCGGTCAGTCTCTTCATCTCCGCACCTTTCACTCTCATCCTTTTCCTTCTTTGGTTCCCAAGCGACCCACACCGTGGCCACGCTGTCAGCTCCACTGGCTGGCCCTTGAGGACATTGGATGGCCAAGGGCACGCAGCGCTTCTAAGCTGTGCTGGAAAGACTGGAGACGCCCCTGGACTCCTTCGGTCCTTTTCTGCCCCCTCCCTGCTGCGGCCTCTCTCCAGCCCATGTCACCACACGGCAGCGGCGGCCAGCCCTCGGCGGCCCCTCTCCTGCGATGGGGAGGATTTCCTGCATGCTCGCTTATCTGCTCTTGGGCTGCCAGCTCCCGCTCTGGTGCCGAGGGGTCTGCCTCCTTGCTCAGATCTGCTCCATGAGTCATCAGGCATTTTGCTCCGTGGGCCATATCAGGAAGACCTAAGTACAGCCAAGAGAAGAACGCAGAGTAAGGAAAACAGGGTGCTCCAAGGTGTCGCCTCTTTTACAGTGACTTTCACTTAGGCAGGTATTAATATCATGCTGCACTTTTTTCCCCCTTGCTTCTGTGATTTCTCTCCAGCAAAACTGCACAGCCCGTCTGTTCTCAATGAGAACTTTTTCTAGGTTATTTTGGTTTACATCTTTCCAATCTTTGCATGACATGTGCAATCATAGTTTCTCCAAGCCCAGGAAAGCATGCCTGTGCCCCAAATAATGGAAAATAAGGAACAGGAGGAATCTCTTTGCACCTACAAGTGTTTGAATGAGTTTTGATGTCATCGTTGTGTCTGTTTTGTCCCTAAACATCATTCCAGTGGTTTTGTGTGTGTGTGTGTGTGTGTGTGTGTGTGTGTGGTCTGGCATTCTTTACCCAAGTTGGGCTTTCTCCCTCAAAATCATCTTGTTACAGAACTCTTCCCAGAAGGTGCTAGAGCTGATGTAATGCCCGACTCTGACGTTGACCCAAGAAACTGAAAATCCCTCATGTGGGAAACAGACAGGGGTGACCACCCGCTGATCAGCTCACCTCCTTTGGAGATTCTAGGGAATTTTCTTTTTTTTAATTAATTAATTATTTTTTTTTTTTGCTTTATAACAAATTTAATCAGTTATACATATACATATGTTCCTATATCCCCTCCCTTTTGCGTCTCCCTCCCACCCTCCCTATCCCACCCCTCCAGGCGGTCAAAAAGCACCGAGCTGATCTTCTAGGGAATTTTCTTGATGGGCTTTAACAAACTGCACATTTTGGGGGTCAAATGATCAAAGTAATACCAAACAGAATTGCACGCTTTTGCCATAATTAAAGGGGAAACTAATTTAGAAACTACTCAGTGGCCTTCCAGGGCTGCACGTCCCCACTAGCTCAAGTTAAGTACTCGGAAATAGTGTGAAAATTGGATCCACGGCGTGAGGATTCCGCAGCATTGATAATGCCAACATGACAAGTTGTCACTTTGCCGTATGTTCCTTAGCATGACTAAACCTTAATAGCCAGGGTATTCTGGTGACTCTAGAATAATCAGGGCAACAGAACAGGAATGAATGGCAGTTACTGTAATTACTCTAGAAAGAGGACCAAAGCAAACAGAAATTCTCTCTAATTTTATATATTCCCAATAGGTGCACATGCTACATCATTATCACTATAGAAACTACTTAGTAGTTAGCCCCAAATCAGTGCTGTGTCACACGCTGGTGGGTCAGTGTGCACACAGCTCCCGAGGCAGCCCTCGTGACCCCAGGTGAGCTCGGAGGAGGCCAGGCATTGACAGGAGGGGCTGTAGAGCCACAGACGCCCCAAACTAAAGATATCCTGCTCGATCTGTTTTTCATTGATTTTGGCGCTTCGGATCCAGCTGCCACTTCTGGACGTTAGCAGACCTCAGCAGTATGTGCCGTGATTGCAGGAGTAACGGAGACTTTTACTGTTATTATTATTACTCTGACAATGGTTCTTAAAGAATCACCTGGAACTGGCTCAAATCCCCATGAAAAAGCATTCGATAAGAGAAGAGCTACACCATTCTGCAGTGGGATGACAGTGACCGTCACTAGCTTCCGGAGAAACAAGACACCAGGTAACGAAGGCTCGACGAGTGTATTTTCCTTTTGCTTTTTCCATTTTCTCCTAATCCTGTTGAGTCTTTGGCATCTAACAGCCCCAAAGAACTTCACACGTGAGTATTTCTGGGCCAGAAGCATCCCAGGAAATCAGGCACCAAACACACATGGGTGACCGTGCAGCTGGTGCGCTGCCAGGAGACGGGGTTCATTTCTCTGCTTTCTTTCACCATCACCCCAACTTCCAGCCAGTCCTGTTCTG
>NC_138977.1:227705833-227710833 GCF_964341445.2 Mesoplodon mirus | reverse complement strand
GCATACATAACTGTAACTTTTTGTTTTTAAATAAAATAAACAAGTTTTCAAATTTTCTACGTCCCCATGTTTGGGTTATTTATAGACTGCGTTTCCTGTTTCAGTAGTCCACTGCAAATCTTGGGTTGTATGATTAGATTGAGGCGTGGTACGCTGAGGACAAAGTACAGGAATGGTGACATGGTGCAATGCAGCCATTTTGTGGGTATGTGACATGCAGTGTCATGTCACATTTAGAGCATCAACAAGAGGCCTGCAGTTGAACACACGAGAGAAGGACAGTGGAGCTTGCCTAGAGGCTCCATTTCCTGCCCTTTTCACATTCTTTTCTGACTGAGACATTACTTTTTGAGTTCTTGACACCCAGTAGATGCAGGGCAAATATGTGTCACGTGAAGTAGAAGGCACTTGCTCTCTGGCTGTGAGGACTCTGGTTTCCTCAGCACAAAGTTAACCTCAGCCTTCTCACACTCTACAGACTTTCAGGAGGAGACAAGTAGAGAAGCTCACCATGGAGATAACTCAGTAGCTCCAAAGCTAGCCTCCTGGGTACGTTTTCACACTGGAGGTGGCACGACTGGGTGTAATTCCTTACCCTTCACCCCCAACCTTCCTTTGGTCCCTGCCTTCCCTCGCTCCTTCTCTTCTCTCCACATCTATCTGTGCCAGACACCATGCCAGGTGTGGAAGATAAAAGGTTTAATAAAACCCAGGCTTTGCCTCACCAGTGGACTGGGGGATCCCCAAGGGCAGACACGTGGACATGGATCTGGACCCTGATACGACACTGCAATAACTAGAACACGTAAGAGGGATATCTAAGCACAGATGTTGTGCAGAAGGATTAACTTTGACTATGGTTGGGTCAAGGAAGGCTTCACAGAGGAGGAGAAACTGCGTAGGGTTTTGAAGGATGAAGAGGAGTTTGCCAGGCCAGCAAGATGGGGGCAGCATTTCAAAGATGAGCCAGGAGCCGTTTGCTTTGCTGTGTGCCTCTCTAAGTAGCTTGGCAGGCCTGGCTGGAGCATCCATCGTTGGCGGAAGGAGGAGAGTGGAGACAGGCAAGCTTTGAGAGTGAAGCAAAGCTGCGCTGAGAGAGTTTTCCGGAGAGCAGCAGTAGGGAGCCACGGCAAGGCCGACGGCAGGGTAGTGCTGCACTCAGCTTTGTTTTGGAGAGAGTCCCCCTCTGCTGCCGTTGTCCTGGCCTCCTATCGTGCTCGGTCACTCCCCTGGGATCCCTAGCAGTGGGGCCCACCCTGCAGACTGTCAGCTCTGCAGCTGTGACAACATCTGCACTGAGCATGCGGGCGGCATTTGGCGCCGAGGAGGAACAGAGCAGCATTGAAATGAAACCAATAATGGGTTTTTTAAACGTTTGTTTTATTGTCACTCTCAACGTGCGCCCTCCTTTCACCCGGCGGATGGAATTCTATTGTGTCCGAGTCCGCTGACATTGGAGAATGGTTTTTGGTAAAGAATGTGTCAAGGAGAAGGAGAGGAAATGCTCAGAGCTGCCCTTTCCTGGCCGGTGGAGCAGGTGGGGTGTCCGCTGGCCTGACCGCTCGGAGCAGTGAGTTTGGAGCTGTGGCCGGGAGGAGGGGCGAGAATTTGACTTTTAAACACAGAGCGCCGCAAGCAGGGAGATACCCTTGCATTGTGTTTTCTTAATCAAAACACGATGCCAAAAACCCTTTCTAGGGAAGGGAAACTTGGGCACCGGCACGATCTTACTTATAAATAGCTCAGACCTGCCCAGCAGCCACCGACTCCTGCAGCCAGCGGGAGCTTTGAAGGATGCTGTCAACCCATCCAACTTACACCCTTCCCTAGTCATTGTAGGCAGAAACAATGCCATCTTCCCGAAAGGAAATCGGCAATAAAAACTCCTGCAGGATTTCCTATTCAGAGTTTTTCCCATTCCTACCCGAGATGGGCAGCCCTCCCGCCCACCGCCAAGCCCACCACCCCGTGACCGTTCATCCACGTTCACGGGTTCCAGGCACTTAAGTATCTGGCTTTTCCTGAGAGGGGCATGGAAACTGCTTTTACAGTTCCACAAAGCCCTTTTTTCTTTTTTCTCCCCCAAATTGCCTCTCTGTTTCACATATCTTAGGAAGCTTCTGAAATAAATGTAGAAAACGTCAGAGGATAAAATGGCAAATATTTTTATAAAGTGCCCAGCTGGCTTGAGACTGCTTTGTGATCGCGTTTTCTAAATTAATAGGTGGATGTGTTTTTCTCTTTCTCCTTCTCTCTTTTTAAACAAATGTCGTGCTTTACAGCAGCACGATCTTGCTGCTTCACAGTGTCGATAAATGCAGGTACACCTGCACTATAAAATCCACTTTACATGAAGCAGGCCATTCCTGTTTTATAGCCCATTTTTCACCCATTGTTCTCAAGTCTTGTCATAGGTGTGTTGTAACGGGCTGGGGAGGTGGACGCCAGTTTAACAAAATGGTCTCATTTTGCCAACTTCAGTGCCAAAATCTGGATTGAAAAACGCAGAAGTAATATCCCAGTAGACGCACCATATGATGTCACTTCCCTGAAAATGGCCAAGATAAACATCTATTTCCAGATCACTTGCACTTACAACATGAATTCTACCTCTTTTTCAATCCCCAAATTACGGTTCCTGTTTTCTAACAATTTTAATGTTAACCTGGTTGACATTTGAACTTTCCTGACTTTTTCTCAGACTCGGAGATTTTATTACATTGCTGGTGGAGGAGGAAAAATTCCATTCCAAATATAATGATACTTTTGGAGCCTGAAAACCTGCAAACTTTTAAAAATGAGGTGAGGCAGATTGAATAGTCCTTCTGACGGAAGCGTATACACAGATGTGCCATTGAGAACTTCAGGCCTTGCCCCACCGGGCTCTGCAAAGTGATGCTTGTTGATTGGATGCTCGTTTGCCATCAGGGAGGCTTCATCTTTTGTTTTTATTTCTCTTTAAATGGGTGAGTGGAGTTAGTTTGTATCAGTATGAATACATGTAATTATCGCAAGGAATTATCTTCTCAATGAGTCGAGTGTCTGTGGAGTGTCTATTACATCAGGCAAAGCTCTCTGGGGATATAAATATATAGGCCTGTTGCTCACAGACAAAATAAGTTGAGCATCTACTATATGCCGGGGCCCTTATGTGCATTATCCTAATCCACATGAAACTCAGGCAGAGTCGAGGCTGTAGTCCCCATTCTACAGATAGGCAAACTGAGGATGAGCGATGATAAATCACACAGCTGTTGCTGGTACTGCTGCTGCTACCAAAGGTTTCCCACTGCATCTCATTCGCTGGGCACTTACCGTGCAGCAGACTGTGAGCTGAGCACTTCCTGTGATCGTGTAATGTCCCTTTGAGGGAGATGCTGTTACTCACCCATTTTACAGATGAGGTATGTGAGGAAGGGAATGGTGAAATTCCTTGGGCGTAAGGGCTGGCATTAAGATTCACAGCCAGACTCTGTGGCCTGGCCTGGGATACGCACCTCCATTGCCAGGCTGGGGAGTGACTGTTCTCCGGAGCACACTCCATGGACGGAGAACCCCACACGTGAAGATGCTCACGTGTATGTTTACTCCTGGAAACACGATGTGCAATGCAGAGCTGAGGCATGCAGGGGCAACACCACGTATTAGAAGAGCTCAGGGAGATAGAAAGGGTGGGCAAGGGGGTTCCTGAACGGGACCCGCAGCAGACACAGGAAAGGCGAGTTATGGCTTGTCTGCTCTCCTGCATTTGCAGCTCCTTTTCCTGGTCTCATCGCCCCAGGATCTTCTTGCCCTCTCTGCTCTGGCCAGACTGGTTCACTCAGCTGAATATCTGTGCCAGCAGGTGGGCAGGGAGCCCGTGGTCTGACGCGTTGACAGGTGTGCCTAGGCTGTTGTGGATGGGGACCACCTCCTCCTGCTACGACGACCGGTACTACCACTACCTATTGCTGCTGCTCCCGCTACCACTACGCACCACTATGACGACGACGACCGCCGCGGCCCGTGACTACGACTACCTACCACTGTTACCACCTGTGACCCACGACTACCACCTACCACCGCCATCTACAACGACCACTGCCTACTACTACCACCTACTACTATGGCTACGGCCACTACACACACACGCTCTATATTCACACTTGCTTCTCTCCCTCCCTCCTTCTCTCTCTCCACACTCAGACACACACAAACACATACATATATAATACAAAATATGACATACGTATAAATGATACACTTATAAAACACATATAATGTAAATAAAATGTTGCTCTTAGTTTACTTGTAAAAGTTGACTTTGAGCTCACGCTTCTCCCGCGCGCGCGGGTACCTGACGCCTCTACCTCACGTGACTTGCAGGCCCAGTGGGGCTGGAGTGTGGTTCTGGGCTGTAGCCTGTCTGATTAGAGTGTGTCCACGTGGTTTTGTGGCAAGAGCTCTGTGCTTGGGGTCAAGAGGTCACCCACTCCACCTCTCGCTGTCCTTGGGCAAGTGGCTTAGGGTCTCGTTTGTCCCATCTTTCAAGCAGGGTATGGACATATTTTTTTCCAGGAAGTAGTGTGAAGAGCCAGTCTGGGTGGGCTGCGAGACGCAGTCCCATCTGCTCTGGGGCCGTGGCCACGCCAGGCCTGTCTTGTGAGCTCAGGGGTCGGCACGACACCTTGCCTTCTCCCCTCGGCCACTCATAAGAGACCGAGCAGGGGAGGAATCTTATGTTTATGGAAAAGTCTGCCAGAATTTCCCCCAGGACGTGTGGTACTTTCCTTTCCCGTGTAGAAGGCAGGTTCTTCCTGCCAAGAGGAGGCACGTGGCCTGACCTTGCGCCAGTCTTCCACGCCACCCGCTGCTCCCCTCAGCTGGAGGCAGGCCCCCTGCCCCCAGGCTCTGCCCAGCCCACTTGGGATTGAGGGCAGTGCTGTAGCCTGTTCTCAAGGCTCAGTCTCACTGGCGACCATGAGCTCTTGGAGTATAACGGTGCCTCATTTGTCTTTGAT